>NW_026453734.1:0-112291 GCF_943734755.1 Anopheles moucheti
TGGTAACTTTGTGGATATACGCTCTACCCCAAGGGGAGGATCGCCCGGAACCAACACCTTCGTCGTACTTGTTGTACTCGAACTCTCCTCAGCTTTACCATCACCACCAGCCTTCGGAGGCATCACCACTGTGGTTTACACAAAACGGTTTGCAAAAAATTAAAAAAAAAATCTAACTTGTTTCCTAACCTACTAAACGCGCTTAAAATTTAACTCGCGCTCAGGAAAAATAACACTATTAATAATAATCGCAAAATTAAATTAAAAATTTTGTATGTTGTAAAACAAAGGAAAAAAAATCAACCGCGTAGTACACAAAAACGGAATATTTGGAAACTAATGTTAAAAAATTTAGAAAGAAAAAAAAATCGAAAACGGAACGGGCTCACCGGTTGACGATTGCCGAAACTGCTTCCTGGTGCTCCTTATCTAGACCGCGTGTCTTCGAAAACGTGATGGCGCTGACTTCTTAACGCCGCGTGGCTCCAAAACGCGATGGCGATGGCTCGTTTACACCGCGTGGCTCCAAAACGCGATGGCGCTGACTCCTTAACGCCGCGTGGCTCCAAAACGCGATGGCGATGGCTCGTTTACACCGCGTGGCTCCAAAACGCGATGGCGCTGACTCCTTAACGCCGTGTTGCTCCAAAAAGCGATGGTGTTTCTGGCTGCCACGACCTGCGATCTGCCTCGCGATCCAGTGAAGCGCCTTACGGGAAACGATTGGCTTTCGTGCTTACACTGTTTGCACACTGTTACACTGACGTCACTCTGCTCAAATGTACGCGTTGTCGACTGTGTGGCTCTTCGCTCAACATGTGCTGCTAGCCCACGGGATGCACGTCGGGATAATCACGTCGGGATGATCGCGTCGGGGATTTCGTCGGAAACTTATCACGTTGGGATGATGACGTCGGGAATATCGTCGGAAATTTATCACGTCGGGGATATCGTCGAAAACTTATCACGTCGGGATGCTGACGTCGGGAATATCGACGGAAATTTATCACGTCGGAATGATGACGTCGGGAATATCGACGGAAATTTATCACGTCGGGATGATGACGTCGGGAATATCGACGGAAATTTATCACGTCGGGAATTTATCACGTCGGGAATTTATCACGTCGGGGTCACCAATGTAGAGGTTTGCGCGATACCTTTTACCGATATTTATTACACAGGAATGGTCTTTACTCGACGGCGGTCGGAATGGTAAGAGAGCGACGATCGGCGCATCCGATCGCTCGTGTCCTGTGCTTGCTACCTACACTGATTAGAGAACAGCGATCGGCGCATCCGATCGCTCGTGTCCTGTGCTTGCTACCTACACTGATTAGAGAACAGCGATCGGCGCATCCGATTCGCTCGTGTCCTGTGCGTGCTACCTACACTACTTGCACTACCACAGGGTGACTCTCGAAAGTGGTGAATTCGGAAACGCCGGCAGGAGCATAGCGTTTGTTCACCAGATGGTGCTGGTCACTACACTTTGCTATGTAGTTCTACCAGAAGTGTGTTACCATGCAAAAACTGTCTATTTCAACTAATTTTGTCCATCCGATACGAACTTTGTACTTTGCTATGTAGTTCTACCAGAAGTGTGTTACCATGCAAAAACTGTCTATTTCAACTAATTTCGTCCATCCGATACGAACTTTGTACTTTGCTATGTAGTTCTACCAGGAGTGTGTTACCATGCAAAAACTGTCTATTTCAACTAAATTCGTCCATCCGATACGAACTTTGTACTTTGCTATGTAGTTCTACCAGGAGTGTGTTACCATGCAAAAACTGTCTATTTCAACTAATTTCGTCCATCCGATACGAACTTTGTACTTTGCTATGTAGTTCTACCAGGAGTGTGTTACCATGCAAAAACTGTCTATTTCAACTAAATTCGTCCATCCGATACGAACTTTGTACTTTGCTATGTAGTTCTACCAGGAGTGTGTTACCATGCAAAAACTGTCTATTTCAACTAATTTCGTCCATCCGATACGAACTTTGTACTTTGCTATGTAGTTCTACCAGAAGTGTGTTACCATGCAAAAACTGTCTATTTAAACTAATTTTGTCCATCCGATACGAACTTGTACTTTGCTATGTAGTTCTACCAGGAATGTGTTACCATACAAAAACTGTCTATTTCAACTAATTTCGTCCATCCGATACGAACTTTGTACTTTGCTATGTAGTTCTACCAGAAGTGTGTTACCATGCAAAAACTGTCTATTTAAACTAATTTCGTCCATCCGATACGAACTTTGTACTTTGTGTAGAGGTTGCGCGATACCTTTTACCGATATTTATTACACAGGAATGGTCTTTACTCGACGGCGGTCGGAATGGTAAGAGAGCGACGATCGGCGCATCCGATCGCTCGTGTCCTGTGCTTGCTACCTACACTGATTAGAGAACAGCGATCGGCGCATCCGATCGCTCGTGTCCTGTGCTTGCTACCTACACTGATTAGAGAACAGCGATCGGCGCATCCGATCGCTCGTGTCCTGTGCGTGCTACCTACACTACTTGCACTACCACAGGGTGACTCTCGAAAGTGGTGAAATTCGGAAACGCCGGCAGGAGCATAGCGTTTGTTCATCAGATGGTGCTGGTCACTACACGATTCCCCCCCAGTGACGTAGTCACGATTTTATATGTGCCATCAAACGCATATTGCGGACTAGGCGGTAATATTATGAACGAAAACGAACATGTTTCTGTCGTTTCGTTTCGGGGGACTTTCCCAGTAGCTTGGTTATCTGTGTGTGTTCCTCACACTCAAAAGCGGGTTTTAGCCGATCGATAGAAATCGATTCATTTCTATCTTTTATTTGAATGATAAAAAATTTTCTGCACCTTCGAATCACGGTATAGGGACCTTCATAGGGTGCCTGAAGTCCAGTCTTGACCTTGTCAACCCTGACAAATACTTGTCTACAATTTTCTAGAGCTTTAGGTTTGTAGTTGGTTACATTGTTTTTGTTCTTGGGACTCGATGGTTCTACTGATTTGAACGCTTTTTTCAAATCAACGATCAAATCAGTTGTATCATCATTGGTTTTGTCGCTTGATGGTACGAAAACTTCTGAAGGTAATCGGAGACTCTGACCGTAGACCATTTCTGCTGGCGATCCTCTGATCTCATCTTTATAAGAGAGACGAATGCCAAGAAGTATTAATGGTAATCGAACTGTCCATCGTGGTGAGTCCCCTCTAGCTCTTAAGGCTTCCTTCAGTTGACGGTGAAAACGTTCAACCATACCGTTGGCCTGTGGGTGATATGCGGTAGTGGTAATATGGTGTGTACCCATTAGTTTGGTCAACTCCTCGAACAATCTTGAGGTAAATTGTCTTCCTCTATCTGTCGTTATTCTTAACGGACATCCAAACCTGGACACATACTGCTCCACGAACGTTTTTAGCAACAGTAGCCGCTGAGATATTAGTTAGAGGATAACACTCTGGCCATCTCGTGAAGCGATCTACTATTGTCAATAGGTATGTTTTGTCCTCAGATGGAGGTAAAGGACCAACAATGTCCATGTGAATATGGTCAAACCTTCCTTTTGGAAATGAAAACGATTCCAAAGGTGATTTTGTGTGTCGAACTACTTTCGCTTTTTGACAAACAGAACATGCACGAGTCCAATTGGCCACATCTTTATTTATTGCTGGCCAAAAATATCGATCAGTCATCATTTTCCTAGATGCTTTTATGCCAGGATGGGAGACGTTGTGCACACCGTCGAATGTTTCCCTTCGTAAGGATTCTGGGACGTACAGTCTATTTCTTCCCGTTGAGACCTCAAAATATAATTCTGTTTTGCTTAGCAAGAGCTTATCAAGTTTATAAGAAGAGTTTTTACTTTTCTCGTCCTCCAAAATTTTTTTTAACTGTGCATCATTATGTTGGCGTTCAGAGAAAATTTTGTAATCCAAATTACTAACTGAATCCGTTTCTGCCACACGCGAGAGAGTATCTGCAACTATGTTACTATCTCCTTTTATGTAACGAATGTCGGTTGAAAACTGAGAAATGAAATCTAGATGACGATTTTGTCGAGGCGATTTCTCAGCTTTTGACGTCATCGCTGTGGTGAGTGGTTTATGGTCAGTATATATCGTAAATGATCTGCCTTCCAAAAAATGTCTGAAATGCTTGATGCTCAGCACGATTGCTAATAATTCTCTATCGACGTAGAATATCTTTGTTCGGTTGGAGAGATTACTTTAGAGAAGAATGCCAATGGTTGGCAACTCCCTTGATACTGCTGTTCCAGTACAGCTCCCACGGCGAAATTGGACGCATCCGTGGTTAAAGAATAAACTGCATCGGTCCTAGGGTGTGACAGCATCGTAGCTTTTACCAGGTCCGACTTGACTTGATCAACCGCTTTGTCACACTCCTCCGACCAATCGAATGTCTTTAATTTCTTACTACCGTGCTGTGCTATCAAGTTGTACAATGGTCTCAACGTATTAGAAACGCTCGGTAAGAAACGGTGATAATAGTTAACCATTCCCACAAATCGTTGTAATTGTTTAACTGATTTCGGCGTTGGAAATGATTTTATCGCCTCTACCTTATCCACACACGGAATGATTCCATTAGCTGATATTGTGTGGCTTAAGAAATCTATGGTACATACTCCTAGCACACACTTGGACGGTTTAATCTTTAAATCGTATTTTGCCAGCCGATTGAACACTATGCGTAAGTGTTCAAGGTGCGTTTCCTTCGTCGGACTGGCAATCAAAATGTCGTCAATGTAGACGAATACGAAACTGAGGTCGTTGAACAAACTGTTCATGAACCTGTGGAATGTTTGCCCGGCGTTTTTTAACCCAAAAGGCATTCGTAAAAACTCGAACATACCAAACGGGGTAGTGATGGCCGTCTTATGTATGTCCTCATCAGCTATTGGAATCATATGATATGCTCGCACAATGTCTAGCTTTGAGAAAAATTTGCAACCCTGCAGTTGCATGGTAAAATCCTGGATGTGTGGGATAGGATATCGGTCAGGCGTCGTAATAGCATTGAGCCTGCGATAATCCCCACATGGTCGCCAGTCGTTATCACCCTTGGGCACCATATGCAAAGGTGAGGACGCTGGTGATGATGATGGCCGGCAAATTCCCAAATCCACCATTTGCTGAAACTCAGCATGCGCTACTTTGCGCTTTTCCGGGTCAAGGCGACGTGGCTTAGCGAAAGGTAAAGGGCCTTTGGTTTCAATATAATGAAACACATTGTGACATACAGGTTTCCTATAGTCCGGCGGTTCTACTAACGATGGAAACTGGTGTAGAACTCGTCCGAACTCTCCTGCTTCAACTACAAAGTGTTTTGGGGTAGGAGTATCGACAAGTGCCAACGATCCTGTGATCGTTAAATTTGTTGTCGAATCAATTAACCTACGCCCCTTGATATCCACTAGTATTCCGGTTTTTGTATAAGAAATCAGCTCCTATTATAGGACGATTGACGGATGCTATGATGAAAATATGGGTAAAAACTCTTTTGAAACCTAAACTTACTTGAACCAGCTTCGTGCCATAAGTCACTATGGTACTTCCGTTGGCTGCTTGCAGAACTAAATCTGTAGGTTTATACACTTTACCAGCTAAATGCAATGGAATGACGGATACGTCGGCTCCTGTGTCCACTAAAAAGGTAAATGATGTCATCGTATCATTTATGAACAAACGAGGAGAAATGCTAAATGCTCTAGGGAGATCCGCCAACTCCCGCGAGCAGCTTAGTTTTTTCCTTCCTGTGAGTATGTTAAGCCTCGTGTTGTGGAAAAATTACAGGGCTTCACACACTTGGTTGCTGCATTACCGTATCGGTCATGGTACCAACAAAATGGTTTCCTATTCCGGGATGGCGATCTTCGTTGGAAATTTCTTCGTTCCCTGGACATACTGCGTCTATGATCACCTTGCTGTCGGCGGGGACCATTTACCATGTTCTTGATCATGTCGCGTAATTCGCTTATTTCGCGCCGGATATCGTGCGACGCCGAATCGCGTGTGATCCTATCACGAGCATCCACCTCGGATAACCCACTAGACTGTGTGCATTCCCACAACCTGTCTGCTATCCGCAATTGCTCTGCGTGATCCTTCGTGTCTACCGCAACTAAGGCTACCTCAATCGATTTAGGCAATCTTGACTTCCACAATTTTCTAACTAGTGTTACTGAAAGATCGGTAGAATCGCCAGCTATCTGCAACATGTGACGGTAAAAATCTGATGGAGTCTTGTCTCCTATCTCCACATGATACAACAATTTTGACAATCGCGTTTCCTCGCTGCTTGTCAAACGTTCCAACAGTTGTTCTTTTAGGTGGGAATATGGTTTTACCGGGTCTGGACTTTTTACAATATCCAGTACCTTAGCCAATACCTCCTTGGAAAGTGCAGCAATTAGATAAGTGTATTGAGTGCGCTCCCGTGAGATCTTTGACAGCTCAAATTCCGCTTCTGCTTGAGCAAACCAAACTTCTGGAACGTCTTCCCAAAAAGTTGGTAACTTTGTGGATATACGCTCTACCCCAAGGGGAGGATCGCCCGGAACCAACACCTTCGTCGTACTTGTTGTACTCGATCTCTCCTCAGCTTTACCATCACCACCAGCCTTCGGAGGCATCACCACTGTGGTTTACACAAAACGGTTTGCAAAAAATTAAAAAAAAAATCTAACTTGTTTCCTAACCTACTAAACGCGCTTAAAATTTAACTCGCGCTCAGGAAAAATAACACTATTAATAATAATCGCAAAATTAAATTAAAAATTTTGTATGTTGTAAAACAAAGGAAAAAAAATCAACCGCGTAGTACACAAAAACGGAATATTTGGAAACTAATGTTAAAAAAATTTAGAAAGAAAAAAAAATCGAAAACGGAACTGGCTCACCGGTTGACGATTGCCGAAACTGCTTCCTGGTGCTCCTTATCTAGACCGCGTGTCTTCGAAAACGTGATGGCGCTGACTTCTTAACGCCGCGTGGCTCCAAAACGCGATGGCGATGGCTCGTTTACACCGCGTGGCTCCAAAACGCGATGGCGCTGACTCCTTAACGCCGCGTGGCTCCAAAACGCGATGGCGATGGCTCGTTTACACCGCGTGGCTCCAAAACGCGATGGCGCTGACTCCTTAACGCCGCGTTGCTCCAAAAAGCGATGGTGTTTCTGGCTGCCACGACCTGCGATCTGCCTCGCGATCCAGTGAAGCGCCTTACGGGAAACGATTGGCTTTCGTGCTTACACTGTTTGCACACTGTTACACTGACGTCACTCTGCTCAAATGTACGCGTTGTCGACTGTGTGGCTCTTCGCTCAACATGTGCTGCTAGCCCACGGGATGCACGTCGGGATAATCACGTCGGGATGATCGCGTCGGGGATTTCGTCGGAAACTTATCACGTTGGGATGATGACGTCGGGAATATCGTCGGAAATTTATCACGTCGGGGATATCGTCGAAAACTTATCACGTCGGGATGCTGACGTCGGGAATATCGACGGAAATTTATCACGTCGGAATGATGACGTCGGGAATATCGACGGAAATTTATCACGTCGGGATGATGACGTCGGGAATATCGACGGAAATTTATCACGTCGGGAATTTATCACGTCGGGAATTTATCACGTCGGGGTCACCAATGTAGAGGTTGCGCGATACCTTTTACCGATATTTATTACACAGGAATGGTCTTTACTCGACGGCGGTCGGAATGGTAAGAGAGCGACGATCGGCGCATCCGATCGCTCGTGTCCTGTGCTTGCTACCTACACTGATTAGAGAACAGCGATCGGCGCATCCGATCGCTCGTGTCCTGTGCTTGCTACCTACACTGATTAGAGAACAGCGATCGGCGCATCCGATCGCTCGTGTCCTGTGCGTGCTACCTACACTACTTGCACTACCACAGGGTGACTCTCGAAAGTGGTGAATTCGGAAACGCCGGCAGGAGCATAGCGTTTGTTCACCAGATGGTGCTGGTCACTACACTTTGCTATGTAGTTCTACCAGAAGTGTGTTACCATGCAAAAACTGTCTATTTCAACTAATTTTGTCCATCCGATACGAACTTTGTACTTTGCTATGTAGTTCTACCAGAAGTGTGTTACCATGCAAAAACTGTCTATTTCAACTAATTTCGTCCATCCGATACGAACTTTGTACTTTGCTATGTAGTTCTACCAGGAGTGTGTTACCATGCAAAAACTGTCTATTTCAACTAAATTCGTCCATCCGATACGAACTTTGTACTTTGCTATGTAGTTCTACCAGGAGTGTGTTACCATGCAAAAACTGTCTATTTCAACTAATTTCGTCCATCCGATACGAACTTTGTACTTTGCTATGTAGTTCTACCAGGAGTGTGTTACCATGCAAAAACTGTCTATTTCAACTAATTTCGTCCATCCGATACGAACTTTGTACTTTGCTATGTAGTTCTACCAGAAGTGTGTTACCATGCAAAAACTGTCTATTTCAACTAATTTTGTCCATCCGATACGAACTTTGTACTTTGCTATGTAGTTCTACCAGAAGTGTGTTACCATGCAAAAACTGTCTATTTAAACTAATTTTGTCCATCCGATACGAACTTTGTACTTTGCTATGTAGTTCTACCAGAAGTGTGTTACCATGCAAAAACTGTCTATTTCAACTAAATTCGTCCATCCGATACGAACTTTGTACTTTGCTATGTAGTTCTACCAGAAGTGTGTTACCATGCAAAAACTGTCTATTTCAACTAATTTTGTCCATCCGATACGAACTTTGTACTTTGCTATGTAGTTCTACCAGGAATGTGTTACCATGCAAAAACTGTCTATTTCAACTAATTTCGTCCATCTGATACGAACTTTGTACTTTGCTATGTAGTTCTACCAGGAATGTGTTACCATGCAAAAACTGTTTATTTCAACTAATTTCGTCCATCCGATACGAACTTTGTACTTTGCTATGTAGTTCTACCAGAAGTGTGTTACCATGCAAAAACTGTCTATTTCAACTAATTTTGTCCATCCGATACGAACTTTGTACTTTGCTATGTAGTTCTACCAGAAGTGTGTTACCATGCAAAAACTGTCTATTTCAACTAAATTCGTCCATCCGATACGAACTTTGTACTTTGCTATGTAGTTCTACCAGAAGTGTGTTACCATGCAAAAACTGTCTATTTCAACTAATTTCGTCCATCTGATACGAACTTTGTACTTTGCTATGTAGTTCTACCAGGAATGTGTTACCATGCAAAAACTGTTTATTTCAACTAATTTCGTCCATCCGATACGAACTTTGTACTTTGCTATGTAGTTCTACCAGAAGTGTGTTACCATGCAAAAACTGTCTATTTCAACTAATTTTGTCCATCCGATACGAACTTTGTACTTTGCTATGTAGTTCTACCAGAAGTGTGTTACCATGCAAAAACTGTCTATTTCAACTAATTTTGTCCATCCGATACGAACTTTGTACTTTGCTATGTAGTTCTACCAGGAATGTGTTACCATGCAAAAACTGTCTATTTCAACTAATTTCGTCCATCCGATACGAACTTTGTACTTTGCTATGTAGTTCTACCAGAAGTGTGTTACCATGCAAAAACTGTCTATTTCAACTAATTTTGTCCATCCGATACGAACTTTGTACTTTGCTATGTAGTTCTACCAGGAATGTGTTACCATGCAAAAACTGTTTTATTTCAACTAATTTCGTCCATCCGATACGAACTTTGTACTTTGCTATGTAGTTCTACCAGAAGTGTGTTACCATGCAAAAACTGTCTATTTCAACTAAATTCGTCCATCCAATACGAACTTTGTACTTTGCTATGTAGTTCTACCAGAAGTGTGTTACCATGCAAAAACTGTCTATTTCAACTAATTTTGTCCATCCGATACGAACTTTGTACTTTGCTATGTAGTTCTACCAGGAATGTGTTACCATGCAAAAACTGTCTATTTCAACTAATTTCGTCCATCCGATACGAACTTTGTACTTTGCTATGTAGTTCTACCAGGAATGTGTTACCATGCAAAAACTGTTTATTTCAACTAATTTCGTCCATCCGATACGAACTTTGTACTTTGCTATGTAGTTCTACCAGAAGTGTGTTACCATGCAAAAACTGTCTATTTCAACTAATTTTGTCCATCCGATACGAACTTGTACTTTGCTATGTAGTTCTACCAGAAGTGTGTTACCATGCAAAAACTGTCTATTTCAACTAATTTTGTCCATCCGATACGAACTTTGTACTTTGCTATGTAGTTCTACCAGGAATGTGTTACCATGCAAAAACTGTTTATTTCAACTAATTTCGTCCATCCGATACGAACTTTGTACTTTGCTATGTAGTTCTACCAGAAGTGTGTTACCATGCAAAAACTGTCTATTTCAACTAAATTCGTCCATCCAATACGAACTTTGTACTTTGCTATGTAGTTCTACCAGAAGTGTGTTACCATGCAAAAACTGTCTATTTCAACTAATTTTGTCCATCCGATACGAACTTTGTACTTTGCTATGTAGTTCTACCAGGAATGTGTTACCATGCAAAAACTGTCTATTTCAACTAATTTCGTCCATCTGATACGAACTTTGTACTTTGCTATGTAGTTCTACCAGGAATGTGTTACCATGCAAAAACTGTTTATTTCAACTAATTTCGTCCATCCGATACGAACTTTGTACTTTGCTATGTAGTTCTACCAGAAGTGTGTTACCATGCAAAAACTGTCTATTTCAACTAATTTTGTCCATCCGATACGAACTTTGTACTTTGCTATGTAGTTCTACCAGAAGTGTGTTACCATGCAAAAACTGTCTATTTCAACTAAATTCGTCCATCCGATACGAACTTTGTACTTTGCTATGTAGTTCTACCAGAAGTGTGTTACCATGCAAAAACTGTCTATTTCAACTAATTTCGTCCATCTGATACGAACTTTGTACTTTGCTATGTAGTTCTACCAGGAATGTGTTACCATGCAAAAACTGTTTATTTCAACTAATTTCGTCCATCCGATACGAACTTTGTACTTTGCTATGTAGTTCTACCAGAAGTGTGTTACCATGCAAAAACTGTCTATTTCAACTAATTTTGTCCATCCGATACGAACTTTGTACTTTGCTATGTAGTTCTACCAGAAGTGTGTTACCATGCAAAAACTGTCTATTTCAACTAATTTTGTCCATCCGATACGAACTTTGTACTTTGCTATGTAGTTCTACCAGGAATGTGTTACCATGCAAAAACTGTCTATTTCAACTAATTTCGTCCATCCGATACGAACTTTGTACTTTGCTATGTAGTTCTACCAGAAGTGTGTTACCATGCAAAAACTGTCTATTTCAACTAATTTTGTCCATCCGATACGAACTTTGTACTTTGCTATGTAGTTCTACCAGGAATGTGTTACCATGCAAAAACTGTTTATTTCAACTAATTTCGTCCATCCGATACGAACTTTGTACTTTGCTATGTAGTTCTACCAGAAGTGTGTTACCATGCAAAAACTGTCTATTTCAACTAAATTCGTCCATCCAATACGAACTTTGTACTTTGCTATGTAGTTCTACCAGAAGTGTGTTACCATGCAAAAACTGTCTATTTCAACTAATTTTGTCCATCCGATACGAACTTTGTACTTTGCTATGTAGTTCTACCAGGAATGTGTTACCATGCAAAAACTGTCTATTTCAACTAATTTCGTCCATCCGATACGAACTTTGTACTTTGCTATGTAGTTCTACCAGAAGTGTGTTACCATGCAAAAACTGTCTATTTCAACTAATTTTGTCCATCCGATACGAACTTTGTACTTTGCTATGTAGTTCTACCAGCAATGTGTTACCATGCAAAAACTGTCTATTTCAACTAATTTCGTCCATCCGATACGAACTTTGTACTTTGCTATGTAGTTCTACCAGGAGTGTGTTACCATGCAAAAACTGTCTATTTCAACTAATTTCGTCCATCCGATACGAACTTTGTACTTTGCTATGTAGTTCTACCAGAAGTGTGTTACCATGCAAAAACTGTCTATTTCAACTAATTTTGTCCATCCGATACGAACTTTGTACTTTGCTATGTAGTTCTACCAGGAATGTGTTACCATACAAAAACTGTCTATTTCAACTAATTTCGTCCATCCGATACGAACTTTGTACTTTGCTATGTAGTTCTACCAGGAGTGTGTTACCATGCAAAAACTGTCTATTTCAACTAATTTCGTCCATCCGATACGAACTTTGTACTTTGCTATGTAGTTCTACCAGGAGTGTGTTACCATGCAAAAACTGTCTATTTCAACTAATTTCGTCCATCCAAAACGATTTTTGTGCTTTGCTATGTAGTTCTACCAGGAGTGTGTTACCATACAAAAACTGTCTATTTAAACTATTTTCGTCCATCCGATACGAACTTTGTACTTTGCTATGTAGTTCTACCAGGAATGTGTTACCATGCAAAAACTGTCTATTTCAACTAATTTCGTCCATCCGATACGAACTTTGTACTTTGCTATGTAGTTCTACCAGAAGTGTGTTACCATGCAAAAACTGTCTATTTCAACTAATTTCGTCCATCCGATACGAACTTTGTACTTTGCTATGTAGTTCTACCAGAAGTGTGTTACCATGCAAAAACTGTCTATTTTAACTAATTTCGTCCATCCGATACGAACTTTGTACTTTGCTATGTAGTTCTACCAGAAGTGTGTTACCATGCAAAAACTGTCTATTTCAACTAATTTCGTCCATCCGATACGAACTTTGTACTTTGCTATGTAGTTCTACCAGAAGTGTGTTACCATGCAAAAACTGTCTATTTCAACTAATTTTGTCCATCCGATACGAACTTTGTACTTTGCTATGTAGTTCTACCAGGAGTGTGTTACCATGCAAAAACTGTCTATTTCAACTAAATTCGTCCATCCGATACGAACTTTGTACTTTGCTATGTAGTTCTACCAGGAGTGTGTTACCATGCAAAAACTGTCTATTTCAACTAATTTCGTCCATCCGATACGAACTTTGTACTTTGCTATGTAGTTCTACCAGAAGTGTGTTACCATGCAAAAACTGTCTATTTCAACTAATTTTGTCCATCCGATACGAACTTTGTACTTTGCTATGTAGTTCTACCAGGAGTGTGTTACCATGCAAAAACTGTCTATTTCAACTAATTTCGTCCATCCGATACGAACTTTGTACTTTGCTATGTAGTTCTACCAGGAGTGTGTTACCATGCAAAAACTGTCTATTTCAACTAAATTCGTCCATCCGATACGAACTTTGTACTTTGCTATGTAGTTCTACCAGGAGTGTGTTACCATGCAAAAACTGTCTATTTCAACTAATTTCGTCCATCCGATACGAACTTTGTACTTTGCTATGTAGTTCTACCAGGAGTGTGTTACCATGCAAAAACTGTCTATTTCAACTAAATTCGTCCATCCGATACGAACTTTGTACTTTGCTATGTAGTTCTACCAGGAGTGTGTTACCATGCAAAAACTGTCTATTTCAACTAATTTCGTCCATCCGATACGAACTTTGTACTTTGCTATGTAGTTCTACCAGGAATGTGTTACCATACAAAAACTGTCTATTTCAACTAATTTCGTCCATCCGATACGAACTTTGTACTTTGCTATGTAGTTCTACCAGGAGTGTGTTACCATGCAAAAACTGTCTATTTCAACTAATTTTGTCCATCCGATACGAACTTTGTACTTTGCTATGTAGTTCTACCAGAAGTGTGTTACCATGCAAAAACTGTCTATTTCAACTAATTTTGTCCATCCGATACGAACTTTGTACTTTGCTATGTAGTTCTACCAGAAGTGTGTTACCATGCAAAAACTGTCTATTTCAACTAATTTCGTCCATCCGATACGAACTTTGTACTTTGCTATGTAGTTCTACCAGGAGTGTGTTACCATGCAAAAACTGT
This sequence comes from Anopheles moucheti, assembly GCF_943734755.1. Classification (NCBI taxonomy): domain Eukaryota; kingdom Metazoa; phylum Arthropoda; class Insecta; order Diptera; family Culicidae; genus Anopheles; species Anopheles moucheti. Next base: position 13,992 of record NW_026453734.1, read on the forward strand.
CTATTTCAACTAATTTCGTCCATCCGATACGAACTTTGTACTTTGCTATGTAGTTCTACCAGAAGTGTGTTACCATGCAAAAACTGTCTATTTCAACTAATTTTGTCCATCCGATACGAACTTTGTACTTTGCTATGTAGTTCTACCAGGAGTGTGTTACCATGCAAAAACTGTCTATTTCAACTAATTTCGTCCATCCGATACGAACTTTGTACTTTGCTATGTAGTTCTACCAGGAATGTGTTACCATACAAAAACTGTCTATTTCAACTAATTTCGTCCATCCGATACGAACTTTGTACTTTGCTATGTAGTTCTACCAGGAATGTGTTACCATGCAAAAACTGTCTATTTCAACTAATTTTGTCCATCCGATACGAACTTTGTACTTTGCTATGTAGTTCTACCAGGAATGTGTTACCATGCAAAAACTGTCTATTTCAACTAATTTCGTCCATCCGATACGAACTTTGTACTTTGCTATGTAGTTCTACCAGAAGTGTGTTACCATGCAAAAACTGTCTATTTCAACTAATTTTGTCCATCCGATACGAACTTTGTACTTTGCTATGTAGTTCTACCAGGAGTGTGTTACCATGCAAAAACTGTCTATTTCAACTAATTTTGTCCATCCGATACGAACTTTGTACTTTGCTATGTAGTTCTACCAGAAGTGTGTTACCATGCAAAAACTGTCTATTTCAACTAATTTCGTCCATCCGATACGAACTTTGTACTTTGCTATGTAGTTCTACCAGAAGTGTGTTACCATGCAAAAACTGTCTATTTCAACTAATTTTGTCCATCCGATACGAACTTTGTACTTTGCTATGTAGTTCTACCAGGAGTGTGTTACCATGCAAAAACTGTCTATTTCAACTAATTTCGTCCATCCGATACGAACTTTGTACTTTGCTATGTAGTTCTACCAGGAATGTGTTACCATACAAAAACTGTCTATTTCAACTAATTTCGTCCATCCGATACGAACTTTGTACTTTGCTATGTAGTTCTACCAGGAATGTGTTACCATACAAAAACTGTCTATTTCAACTAATTTCGTCCATCCGATACGAACTTTGTACTTTGCTATGTAGTTCTACCAGAAGTGTGTTACCATGCAAAAACTGTCTATTTCAACTAATTTTGTCCATCCGATACGAACTTTGTACTTTGCTATGTAGTTCTACCAGGAATGTGTTACCATGCAAAAACTGTCTATTTCAACTAATTTCGTCCATCCGATACGAACTTTGTACTTTGCTATGTAGTTCTACCAGAAGTGTGTTACCATACAAAAACTGTCTATTTCAACTAATTTCGTCCATCCGATACGAACTTTGTACTTTGCTATGTAGTTCTACCAGGAATGTGTTACCATGCAAAAACTGTCTATTTCAACTAATTTCGTCCATGTGATACGAACTTTGTACTTTGCTATGTAGTTCTACCAGGAATGTGTTACTATGCAAAAACTGTTTATTTCAACTAATTTCGTCCATCCGATACGAACTTTGTACTTTGCTATGTAGTTCTACCAGGAATGTGTTACCATGCAAAAACTGTCTATTTCAACTAATTTTGTCCATCCGATACGAACTTTGTACTTTGCTATGTAGTTCTACCAGGAATGTGTTACCATGCAAAAACTGTCTATTTCAACAAATTTTGTCCATCCGATACGAACTTTGTACTTTGCTATGTAGTTCTACCAGGAATGTGTTACCATACAAAAACTGTCTATTTCAACTAATTTCGTCCATCCGATACGAACTTTGTACTTTGCTATGTAGTTCTACCAGGAATGTGTTACCATGCAAAAACTGTCTATTTCAACTAATTTCGTCCATGTGATACGAACTTTGTACTTTGCTATGTAGTTCTACCAGGAATGTGTTACTATGCAAAAACTGTTTATTTCAACTAATTTCGTCCATCCGATACGAACTTTGTACTTTGCTATGTAGTTCTACCAGGAATGTGTTACCATGCAAAAACTGTCTATTTCAACTAATTTCGTCCATCCGATACGAACTTTGTACTTTGCTATATAGTTCTACCAGGAGTGTGTTACCATGCAAAAACTGTCTATTTCAACTAATTTCGTCCATCCGATACGAACTTTGTACTTTGCTATGTAGTTCTACCAGAAGTGTGTTACCATGCAAAAACTGTCTATTCAAACTAATTTTGTCCATCCGATACGAACTTTGTACTTTGCTATGTAGTTCTACCAGGAATGTGTTACCATACAAAAACTGTCTATTTCAACTAATTTCGTCCATCCGATACGAACTTTGTACTTTGCTATGTAGTTCTACCAGAAGTGTGTTACCATACAAAAACTGTCTATTTCAACTAATTTCGTCCATCCGATACGAACTTTGTACTTTGCTATGTAGTTCTACCAGAAGTGTGTTACCATGCAAAAACTGTCTATTTCAACTAATTTCGTCCATCCGATACGAACTTTGTACTTTGCTATGTAGTTCTACCAGGAGTGTGTTACCATGCAAAAACTGTCTATTTCAACTAAATTCGTCCATCCGATACGAACTTTGTACTTTGCTATGTAGTTCTACCAGGAGTGTGTTACCATGCAAAAACTGTCTATTTCAACTAATTTCGTCCATCCGATACGAACTTTGTACTTTGCTATGTAGTTCTACCAGAAGTGTGTTACCATGCAAAAACTGTCTATTTCAACTAATTTTGTCCATCCGATACGAACTTTGTACTTTGCTATGTAGTTCTACCAGAAGTGTGTTACCATGCAAAAACTGTCTATTTCAACTAATTTTGTCCATCCGATACGAACTTTGTACTTTGCTATGTAGTTCTACCAGAAGTGTGTTACCATGCAAAAACTGTCTATTTAAACTAATTTCGTCCATCCGATACGAACTTTGTACTTTGCTATGTAGTTCTACCAGAAGTGTGTTACCATGCAAAAACTGTCTATTTCAACTAATTTTGTCCATCCGATACGAACTTTGTACTTTGCTATGTAGTTCTACCAGGAATGTGTTACCATGCATAAACTGTCTATTTCAACTAATTTCGTCCATCCAAAACGAACTTTGTACTTTGCTATGTAGTTCTACCAGAAGTGTGTTACCATGCAAAAACTGTCTATTTCAACTAATTTCGTCCATCTGATACGAACTTTGTACTTTGCTATGTAGTTCTAACAGGAATTTGTTACCATGCAAAAGCTGTCTATTTCAACTAATTTCGTCCATCTGATACGAACTTTGTACTTTGCTATGTAGTTCTACCAGAAATGTGTTACCATGCAAAAATTTTCTATTTCAACTAATTTCGTCCATCCGATACGAACTTTGTACTTTGCTATGTAGTTCTACCAGAAATGTGTTACCATGCAAAAACTGTCTATTTCAACTAATTTCGTCCATCCGATACGAACTTTGTACTTTGCTATGTAGTTCTACCAGAAATGTGTTACCATGCAAAAACTGTCTATTTCAACTAATTTCGTCCATCCGATACGAACTTTGTACTTTGCTATGTAGGTCTACCAGGAATGTGTTACCATGCAAAAACTGTCTATTTCAACTAAATTCGTCCATCCGATACGAACTTTGTACTTTGCTATGTAGTTCTACCAGAAGTGTGTTACCATGCAAAAACTGTCTATTTCAACTAATTTCGTCCATCCGATACGAACTTTGTACTTTGCTATGTAGTTCTACCAGGAATGTGTTACCATGCAAAAACTGTCTATTTCAACTAATTTCGTCCATCCGATACGAACTTTGTACTTTGCTATGTAGTTCTACCAGGAGTGTGTTACCATGCAAAAACTGTCTATTTCACCTTATTTCGTCCATCCGATACGAACTTTGTACTTTGCTATGTAGTTCTACCAGGAGTGTGTTACCATGCAAAAACTGTCTATTTCAACTAAATTCGTCCATCCGATACGAACTTTGTACTTTGCTATGTAGTTCTACCAGAAATGTGTTACCATGCAAAAACTGTCTATTTCAACTAATTTCGTCCATCCGATACGAACTTTGTACTTTGCTATGTAGTTCTATCAGGAGTGTGTTACCATGCAAAAACTGTCTATTTCAACTAATTTCGTCCATCCGATACGAACTTTGTACTTTGCTATGTACTTCTACCAGGAATGTGTTACCATGCAAAAACTGTCTATTTCAACTAATTTCGTCCATCCGATACGAACTTTGTACTTTGCTTTGTAGTTCTACCAGGAATGTGTTACCATGCAAAAACTGTCTATTTCAACTAATTTCGTCCATCCAATACGAACTTTGTACTTTACTATGCAGTTCTACCAGGAATGTGTTACCATGCAAAAACTGTCTATTTCAACTAATTTCGTCCATCCGATACGAACTTTGTACTTTGCTATGTAGTTCTACCAGGAGTGTGTTACCATGCAAAAACTGTCTATTTCAACTAAATTCGTCCATCCGATACGAACTTTGTACTTTGCTATGTAGTTCTACCAGGAATGTGTTACCATGCAAAAACTGTTTATTTCAACTAATTTCGTCCATCTGATACGAACTTTGTACTTTGCTATGTAGTTCTACCAGGAATGTGTTACCATGCAAAAACTGTCTATTTCAACTAATTTCGTCCATCCAATACGAACTTTGTACTTTACTATGCAGTTCTACCAGGAATGTGTTACCATGCAAAAACTGTCTATTTCAACTAATTTCGTCCATCCGATACGAACTTTGTACTTTGCTATGTAGTTCTACCAGGAGTGTGTTACCATGCAAAAACTGTCTATTTCAACTAAATTCGTCCATCCGATACGAACTTTGTACTTTGCTATGTACTTCTACCAGGAATGTGTTACCATGCAAAAACTGTCTATTTCAACTAATTTTGTCCATCCGATACGAACTTTGTACTTTGCTATGTAGTTCTACCAGGAATGTGTTACCATACAAAAACTGTCTATTTCAACTAATTTCGTCCATCCGATACGAACTTTGTACTTTGCTATGTAGTTCTACCAGGAGTGTGTTACCATGCAAAAACTGTCTATTTCAACTAATTTCGTCCATCCGATACGAACTTTGTACTTTGCTATGTAGTTCTACCAGGAGTGTGTTACCATGCAAAAACTGTCTATTTCAACTAAATTCGTCCATCCGATACGAACTTTGTACTTTGCTATGTAGTTCTACCAGGAGTGTGTTACCATACAAAAACTGTCTATTTCAACTAATTTCGTCCATCCGATACGAACTTTGTACTTTGCTATGTAGTTCTACCAGGAGTGTGTTACCATGCAAAAACTGTCTATTTCAACCAATTTTGTCCATCCGATACGAACTTTGTACTTTGCTATGTAGTTCTACCAGGAGTGTGTTACCATGCAAAAACTGTCTATTTCAACTAAATTCGTCCATCCGATACGAACTTTGTACTTTGCTATGTAGTTCTACCAGGAGTGTGTTACCATGCAAAAACTGTCTATTTCAACTAATTTCGTCCATCCGATACGAACTTTGTACTTTGCTATGTAGTTCTACCAGAAGTGTGTTACCATGCAAAAACTGTCTATTTCAACTAATTTTGTCCATCCGATACGAACTTTGTACTTTACTATGCAGTTCTACCAGGAGTGTGTTACCATGCAAAAACTGTCTATTTCAACTAAATTCGTCCATCCGATACGAACTTTGTACTTTGCTATGTAGTTCTACCAGGAGTGTGTTACCATGCAAAAACTGTCTATTTCAACTAATTTCGTCCATCCGATACGAACTTTGTACTTTGCTATGTAGTTCTACCAGAAGTGTGTTACCATGCAAAAACTGTCTATTTCAACTAATTTCGTCCATCCGATACGAACTTTGTACTTTGCTATGTAGTTCTACCAGGAGTGTGTTACCATGCAAAAACTGTCTATTTCAACCAATTTTGTCCATCCGATACGAACTTTGTACTTTGCTATGTAGTTCTACCAGGAGTGTGTTACCATGCAAAAACTGTCTATTTCAACTAAATTCGTCCATCCGATACGAACTTTGTACTTTGCTATGTAGTTCTACCAGGAGTGTGTTACCATGCAAAAACTGTCTATTTCAACTAAATTCGTCCATCCGATACGAACTTTGTACTTTGCTATGTAGTTCTACCAGGAGTGTGTTACCATGCAAAAACTGTCTATTTCAACTAATTTCGTCCATCCGATATGAACTTTGGACTTTGCTATGTAGTTCTACCAGGAGTGTGTTACCATGCAAAAACTGTCTATTTCAACTAATTTCGTCCATCCAAAACGAACTTTGGACTTTGCTATGTAGTTCTACCAGGAGTGTGTTACCATGCAAAAACTGTCTATTTCAACTAATTTCGTCCATCCGATACGAACTTTGTACTTTGCTATGTAGTTCTACCAGAAGTGTGTTACCATACAAAAACTGTCTATTTCAACTAATTTCGTCCATCCGATACGAACTTTGTACTTTGCTATGTAGTTCTACCAGAAGTGTGTTACCATGCAAAAACTGTCTATTTCAACTAATTTCGTCCATCCGATACGAACTTTGTACTTTGCTATGTAGTTCTACCAGGAGTGTGTTACCATGCAAAAACTGTCTATTTCAACTAAATTCGTCCATCCGATACGAACTTTGTACTTTGCTATGTAGTTCTACCAGGAGTGTGTTACCATGCAAAAACTGTCTATTTCAACTAATTTCGTCCATCCGATACGAACTTTGTACTTTGCTATGTAGTTCTACCAGAAGTGTGTTACCATGCAAAAACTGTCTATTTCAACTAATTTTGTCCATCCGATACGAACTTTGTACTTTGCTATGTAGTTCTACCAGAAGTGTGTTACCATGCAAAAACTGTCTATTTCAACTAATTTTGTCCATCCGATACGAACTTTGTACTTTGCTATGTAGTTCTACCAGAAGTGTGTTACCATGCAAAAACTGTCTATTTAAACTAATTTCGTCCATCCGATACGAACTTTGTACTTTGCTATGTAGTTCTACCAGAAGTGTGTTACCATGCAAAAACTGTCTATTTCAACTAATTTTGTCCATCCGATACGAACTTTGTACTTTGCTATGTAGTTCTACCAGGAATGTGTTACCATGCATAAACTGTCTATTTCAACTAATTTCGTCCATCCAAAACGAACTTTGTACTTTGCTATGTAGTTCTACCAGAAGTGTGTTACCATGCAAAAACTGTCTATTTCAACTAATTTCGTCCATCTGATACGAACTTTGTACTTTGCTATGTAGTTCTAACAGGAATTTGTTACCATGCAAAAGCTGTCTATTTCAACTAATTTCGTCCATCTGATACGAACTTTGTACTTTGCTATGTAGTTCTACCAGAAATGTGTTACCATGCAAAAATTTTCTATTTCAACTAATTTCGTCCATCCGATACGAACTTTGTACTTTGCTATGTAGTTCTACCAGAAATGTGTTACCATGCAAAAACTGTCTATTTCAACTAATTTCGTCCATCCGATACGAACTTTGTACTTTGCTATGTAGTTCTACCAGAAATGTGTTACCATGCAAAAACTGTCTATTTCAACTAATTTCGTCCATCCGATACGAACTTTGTACTTTGCTATGTAGGTCTACCAGGAATGTGTTACCATGCAAAAACTGTCTATTTCAACTAAATTCGTCCATCCGATACGAACTTTGTACTTTGCTATGTAGTTCTACCAGAAGTGTGTTACCATGCAAAAACTGTCTATTTCAACTAATTTCGTCCATCCGATACGAACTTTGTACTTTGCTATGTAGTTCTACCAGGAATGTGTTACCATGCAAAAACTGTCTATTTCAACTAATTTCGTCCATCCGATACGAACTTTGTACTTTGCTATGTAGTTCTACCAGGAGTGTGTTACCATGCAAAAACTGTCTATTTCACCTTATTTCGTCCATCCGATACGAACTTTGTACTTTGCTATGTAGTTCTACCAGGAGTGTGTTACCATGCAAAAACTGTCTATTTCAACTAAATTCGTCCATCCGATACGAACTTTGTACTTTGCTATGTAGTTCTACCAGAAATGTGTTACCATGCAAAAACTGTCTATTTCAACTAATTTCGTCCATCCGATACGAACTTTGTACTTTGCTATGTAGTTCTATCAGGAGTGTGTTACCATGCAAAAACTGTCTATTTCAACTAATTTCGTCCATCCGATACGAACTTTGTACTTTGCTATGTACTTCTACCAGGAATGTGTTACCATGCAAAAACTGTCTATTTCAACTAATTTCGTCCATCCGATACGAACTTTGTACTTTGCTTTGTAGTTCTACCAGGAATGTGTTACCATGCAAAAACTGTCTATTTCAACTAATTTCGTCCATCCAATACGAACTTTGTACTTTACTATGCAGTTCTACCAGGAATGTGTTACCATGCAAAAACTGTCTATTTCAACTAATTTCGTCCATCCGATACGAACTTTGTACTTTGCTATGTAGTTCTACCAGGAGTGTGTTACCATGCAAAAACTGTCTATTTCAACTAAATTCGTCCATCCGATACGAACTTTGTACTTTGCTATGTAGTTCTACCAGGAATGTGTTACCATGCAAAAACTGTTTATTTCAACTAATTTCGTCCATCTGATACGAACTTTGTACTTTGCTATGTAGTTCTACCAGGAATGTGTTACCATGCAAAAACTGTCTATTTCAACTAATTTCGTCCATCCAATACGAACTTTGTACTTTACTATGCAGTTCTACCAGGAATGTGTTACCATGCAAAAACTGTCTATTTCAACTAATTTCGTCCATCCGATACGAACTTTGTACTTTGCTATGTAGTTCTACCAGGAGTGTGTTACCATGCAAAAACTGTCTATTTCAACTAAATTCGTCCATCCGATACGAACTTTGTACTTTGCTATGTACTTCTACCAGGAATGTGTTACCATGCAAAAACTGTCTATTTCAACTAATTTTGTCCATCCGATACGAACTTTGTACTTTGCTATGTAGTTCTACCAGGAATGTGTTACCATACAAAAACTGTCTATTTCAACTAATTTCGTCCATCCGATACGAACTTTGTACTTTGCTATGTAGTTCTACCAGGAGTGTGTTACCATGCAAAAACTGTCTATTTCAACTAATTTCGTCCATCCGATACGAACTTTGTACTTTGCTATGTAGTTCTACCAGGAGTGTGTTACCATGCAAAAACTGTCTATTTCAACTAAATTCGTCCATCCGATACGAACTTTGTACTTTGCTATGTAGTTCTACCAGGAGTGTGTTACCATACAAAAACTGTCTATTTCAACTAATTTCGTCCATCCGATACGAACTTTGTACTTTGCTATGTAGTTCTACCAGGAGTGTGTTACCATGCAAAAACTGTCTATTTCAACCAATTTTGTCCATCCGATACGAACTTTGTACTTTGCTATGTAGTTCTACCAGGAGTGTGTTACCATGCAAAAACTGTCTATTTCAACTAAATTCGTCCATCCGATACGAACTTTGTACTTTGCTATGTAGTTCTACCAGGAGTGTGTTACCATGCAAAAACTGTCTATTTCAACTAATTTCGTCCATCCGATACGAACTTTGTACTTTGCTATGTAGTTCTACCAGAAGTGTGTTACCATGCAAAAACTGTCTATTTCAACTAATTTTGTCCATCCGATACGAACTTTGTACTTTACTATGCAGTTCTACCAGGAGTGTGTTACCATGCAAAAACTGTCTATTTCAACTAAATTCGTCCATCCGATACGAACTTTGTACTTTGCTATGTAGTTCTACCAGGAGTGTGTTACCATGCAAAAACTGTCTATTTCAACTAATTTCGTCCATCCGATACGAACTTTGTACTTTGCTATGTAGTTCTACCAGAAGTGTGTTACCATGCAAAAACTGTCTATTTCAACTAATTTCGTCCATCCGATACGAACTTTGTACTTTGCTATGTAGTTCTACCAGGAGTGTGTTACCATGCAAAAACTGTCTATTTCAACCAATTTTGTCCATCCGATACGAACTTTGTACTTTGCTATGTAGTTCTACCAGGAGTGTGTTACCATGCAAAAACTGTCTATTTCAACTAAATTCGTCCATCCGATACGAACTTTGTACTTTGCTATGTAGTTCTACCAGGAGTGTGTTACCATGCAAAAACTGTCTATTTCAACTAAATTCGTCCATCCGATACGAACTTTGTACTTTGCTATGTAGTTCTACCAGGAGTGTGTTACCATGCAAAAACTGTCTATTTCAACTAATTTCGTCCATCCGATACGAACTTTGTACTTTGCTATGTAGTTCTACCAGGAGTGTGTTACCATGCAAAAACTGTCTATTTCAACTAAATTCGTCCATCCGATACGAACTTTGTACTTTGCTATGTAGTTCTACCAGGAGTGTGTTACCATGCAAAAACTGTCTATTTCAACTAATTTCGTCCATCCGATACGAACTTTGTACTTTGCTATGTAGTTCTACCAGGAATGTGTTACCATGCAAAAACTGTCTATTTCAACTAATTTCGTCCATCCGATACGAACTTTGTACTTTGCTATGTAGTTCTACCAGAAATGTGTTACCATGCAAAAACTGTCTATTTCAACTAATTTCGTCCATCCGATACGAACTTTGTACTTTGCTATGTAGGTCTACCAGGAATGTGTTACCATGCAAAAACTGTCTATTTCAACTAAATTCGTCCATCCGATACGAACTTTGTACTTTGCTATGTAGTTCTACCAGGAGTGTGTTACCATGCAAAAACTGTCTATTTCAACTAAATTCGTCCATCCGATACGAACTTTGTACTTTGCTATGTAGTTCTACCAGGAGTGTGTTACCATACAAAAACTGTCTATTTCAACTAATTTCGTCCATCCGATACGAACTTTGTACTTTGCTATGTAGTTCTACCAGGAGTGTGTTACCATGCAAAAACTGTCTATTTCAACCAATTTTGTCCATCCGATACGAACTTTGTACTTTGCTATGTAGTTCTACCAGGAGTGTGTTACCATGCAAAAACTGTCTATTTCAACTAAATTCGTCCATCCGATACGAACTTTGTACTTTGCTATGTAGTTCTACCAGGAGTGTGTTACCATGCAAAAACTGTCTATTTCAACTAATTTCGTCCATCCGATACGAACTTTGTACTTTGCTATGTAGTTCTACCAGAAGTGTGTTACCATGCAAAAACTGTCTATTTCAACTAATTTCGTCCATCCGATACGAACTTTGTACTTTGCTATGTAGTTCTACCAGAAGTGTGTTACCATGCAAAAACTGTCTATTTAAACTAATTTCGTCCATCCGATACGAACTTTGTACTTTGCTATGTAGTTCTACCAGAAGTGTGTTACCATGCAAAAACTGTCTATTTCAACTAATTTTGTCCATCTGATACGAACTTTGTACTTTGCTATGTAGTTCTACCAGAAGTGTGTTACCATGCAAAAACTGTCTATTTCAACTAATTTCGTCCATCCGATACGAACTTTGTACTTTGCTATGTAGTTCTACCAGGAGTGTGTTACCATGCAAAAACTGTCTATTTCAACTAAATTCGTCCATCCGATACGAACTTTGTACTTTGCTATGTAGTTCTACCAGGAGTGTGTTACCATGCAAAAACTGTCTATTTCAACTAATTTCGTCCATCCAATACGAACTTTGTACTTTACTATGCAGTTCTACCAGGAATGTGTTACCATGCAAAAACTGTCTATTTCAACTAATTTTGTCCATCTGATACGAACTTTGTACTTTGCTATGTAGTTCTACCAGAAGTGTGTTACCATGCAAAAACTGTCTATTTCAACTAATTTCGTCCATCCAATACGAACTTTGTACTTTACTATGCAGTTCTACCAGGAATGTGTTACCATACAAAAACTGTCTATTTCAACTAATTTCGTCCATCCGATACGAACTTTGTACTTTGCTATGTAGTTCTACCAGAAGTGTGTTACCATGCAAAAACTGTCTATTTCAACTAATTTCGTCCATCCGATACGAACTTTGTACTTTGCTATGTAGTTCTACCAGGAGTGTGTTACCATGCAAAAACTGTCTATTTCAACTAAATTCGTCCATCCGATACGAACTTTGTACTTTGCTATGTAGTTCTACCAGGAGTGTGTTACCATGCAAAAACTGTCTATTTCAACTAATTTCGTCCATCCGATACGAACTTTGTACTTTGCTATGTAGTTCTACCAGGAGTGTGTTACCATGCAAAAACTGTCTATTTCAACTAAATTCGTCCATCCGATACGAACTTTGTACTTTGCTATGTAGTTCTACCAGGAGTGTGTTACCATGCAAAAACTGTCTATTTCAACTAATTTCGTCCATCCAATACGAACTTTGTACTTTACTATGCAGTTCTACCAGGAATGTGTTACCATGCAAAACCTGTCTATTTCAACTAATTTTGTCCATCTGATACGAACTTTGTACTTTGCTATGTAGTTCTACCAGAAGTGTGTTACCATGCAAAAACTGTCTATTTAAACTAATTTTGTCCATCCGATACGAACTTTGTACTTTGCTATGTAGTTCTACCAGGAATGTGTTACCATACAAAAACTGTCTATTTCAACTAATTTCGTCCATCCGATACGAACTTTGTACTTTGCTATGTAGTTCTACCAGAAGTGTGTTACCATGCAAAAACTGTCTATTTAAACTAATTTCGTCCATCCGATACGAACTTTGTACTTTGCTATGTAGTTCTACCAGAAGTGTGTTACCATGCAAAAACTGTCTATTTCAACTAATTTTGTCCATCTGATACGAACTTTGTACTTTGCTATGTAGTTCTACCAGAAGTGTGTTACCATGCAAAAACTGTCTATTTCAACTAATTTCGTCCATCTGATACGAACTTTGTACTTTGCTATGTAGTTCTACCAGGAGTGTGTTACCATGCAAAAACTGTCTATTTCAACTAAATTCGTCCATCTGATACGAACTTTGTACTTTGCTATGTAGTTCTACCAGGAATGTGTTACCATGCAAAAACTGTCTATTTCAACTAATTTCGTCCATCCGATACGAACTTTGTACTTTGCTATGTAGTTCTACCAGGAATGTGTTACCATGCAAAAACTGTCTATTTCAACTAATTTCGTCCATCCGATACGAACTTTGTACTTTGCTATGTAGTTCTACCAGGAGTGTGTTACCATGCAAAAACTGTCTATTTCAACTAATTTCGTCCATCCGATACGAACTTTGTACTTTGCTATGTAGTTCTACCAGGAATGTGTTACCATGCAAAAACTGTCTATTTAAACTAATTTTGTCCATCCGATACGAACTTTGTACTTTGCTATGTAGTTCTACCAGGAATGTGTTACCATACAAAAACTGTCTATTTCAACTAATTTCGTCCATCCGATACGAACTTTGTACTTTGCTATGTAGTTCTACCAGAAGTGTGTTACCATGCAAAAACTGTCTATTTAAACTAATTTCGTCCATCCGATACGAACTTTGTACTTTGCTATGTAGTTCTACCAGAAGTGTGTTACCATGCAAAAACTGTCTATTTCAACTAATTTTGTCCATCTGATACGAACTTTGTACTTTGCTATGTAGTTCTACCAGAAGTGTGTTACCATGCAAAAACTGTCTATTTCAACTAATTTCGTCCATCCGATACGAACTTTGTACTTTGCTATGTAGTTCTACCAGGAGTGTGTTACCATGCAAAAACTGTCTATTTCAACTAAATTCGTCCATACGATACGAACTTTGTACTTTGCTATGTAGTTCTACCAGGAGTGTGTTACCATGCAAAAACTGTCTATTTCAACTAATTTCGTCCATCCAATACGAACTTTGTACTTTACTATGCAGTTCTACCAGGAATGTGTTACCATGCAAAAACTGTCTATTTCAACTAATTTCGTCCATCCGATACGAACTTTGTACTTTGCTATGTAGTTCTACCAGGAGTGTGTTACCATGCAAAAACTGTCTATTTCAACTAATTTCGTCCATCCGATACGAACTTTGTACTTTGCTATGTAGTTCTACCAGGAATGTGTTACCATGCAAAAACTGTCTATTTCAACTAATTTCGTCCATCTGATACGAACTTTGTACTTTGCTATGTAGTTCTACCAGGAATGTGTTACCATGCAAAAACTGTCTATTTCAACTAATTTCGTCCATCCAATACGAACTTTGTACTTTACTATGCAGTTCTACCAGGAATGTGTTACCATGCAAAAACTGTCTATTTCAACTAATTTCGTCCATCCGATACGAACTTTGTACTTTGCTATGTAGTTCTACCAGGAATGTGTTACCATGCAAAAACTGTCTATTTACCAACTAATTTCGTCCATCCGATACGAACTTTGTACTTTGCTATGTAGTTCTACCAGGAGTGTGTTACCATGCAAAAACTGTCTATTTCAACTAATTTCGTCCATACGATACGAACTTTGTACTTTGCTATGTAGTTCTACCAGAAGTGTGTTACCATGCAAAAACTGTCTATTTCAACTAATTTTGTCCATCTGATACGAACTTTGTACTTTGCTATGTAGTTCTACCAGAAGTGTGTTACCATGCAAAAACTGTATATTTCAACTAATTTTGTCCATCCGATACGAACTTTGTACTTTGCTATGTAGTTCTACCAGGAGTGTGTTACCATGCAAAAACTGTCTATTTCAACTAATTTCGTCCATCCGATACGAACTTTGTACTTTGCTATGTAGTTCTACCAGGAATGTGTTACCATGCAAAAACTGTCTATTTACCAACTAATTTCGTCCATCCGATACGAACTTTGTACTTTGCTATGTAGTTCTACCAGGAGTGTGTTACCATGCAAAAACTGTCTATTTCAACTAATTTCGTCCATCCGATACGAACTTTGTACTTTGCTATGTAGTTCTACCAGGAATGTGTTACCATACAAAAACTGTCTATTTCAACTAATTTCGTCCATCCGATACGAACTTTGTACTTTGCTATGTAGTTCTACCAGAAGTGTGTTACCATGCAAAAACTGTCTATTTAAACTAATTTCGTCCATCCGATACGAACTTTGTACTTTGCTATGTAGTTCTACCAGGAATGTGTTACCATACAAAAACTGTCTATTTCAACTAATTTCGTCCATCCGATACGAACTTTGTACTTTGCTATGTAGTTCTACCAGAAGTGTGTTACCATGCAAAAACTGTCTATTTAAACTAATTTCGTCCATCCGATACGAACTTTGTACTTTGCTATGTAGTTCTACCAGAAGTGTGTTACCATGCAAAAACTGTCTATTTCAACCAATTTTGTCCATCCGATATGAACTTTGTACTTTGCTATGTAGTTCTACCAGGAGTGTGTTACCATGCAAAAACTGTCTATTTCAACTAAATTCGTCCATCCGATACGAACTTTGTACTTTGCTATGTAGTTCTACCAGGAGTGTGTTACCATGCAAAAACTGTCTATTTCAACTAAATTCGTCCATCCGATACGAACTTTGTACTTTGCTATGTACTTCTACCAGGAATGTGTTACCATGCAAAAACTGTCTATTTCAACTAATTTTGTCCATCCGATACGAACTTTGTACTTTGCTATGTAGTTCTACCAGGAGTGTGTTACCATGCAAAAACTGTCTATTTCAACTAATTTCGTCCATCCGATACGAACTTTGTACTTTGCTATGTAGTTCTACCAGGAGTGTGTTACCATGCAAAAACTGTCTATTTCAACTAAATTCGTCCATCCGATACGAACTTTGTACTTTACTATGCAGTTCTACCAGGAATGTGTTACCATGCAGAAACTGTCTATTTCAACTAATTTCGTCCATCCGATACGAACTTTGTACTTTGCTATGTAGTTCTACCAGGAGTGTGTTACCATGCAAAAACTGTCTATTTCAACTAAATTCGTCCATCCGATACGAACTTTGTACTTTGCTATGTACTTCTACCAGGAATGTGTTACCATGCAAAAACTGTCTATTTACCAACTAATTTCGTCCATCCGATACGAACTTTGTACTTTGCTATGTAGTTTTACCAGGAGTGTGTTACCATGCAAAAACTGTCTATTTCAACTAATTTCGTCCATCCGATACGAACTTTGTACTTTGCTATGTAGTTCTACCAGGAATGTGTTACCATACAAAAACTGTCTATTTCAACTAATTTCGTCCATCCGATACGAACTTTGTACTTTGCTATGTAGTTCTACCAGAAGTGTGTTACCATGCAAAAACTGTCTATTTCAACTAATTTCGTCCATCCGATACGAACTTTGTACTTTGCTATGTAGTTCTACCAGGAATGTGTTACCATACAAAAACTGTCTATTTCAACTAATTTCGTCCATCCGATACGAACTTTGTACTTTGCTATGTAGTTCTACCAGAAGTGTGTTACCATGCAAAAACTGTCTATTTAAACTAATTTCGTCCATCCGATACGAACTTTGTACTTTGCTATGTAGTTCTACCAGAAGTGTGTTACCATGCAAAAACTGTCTATTTCAACCAATTTTGTCCATCCGATACGAACTTTGTACTTTGCTATGTAGTTCTACCAGGAGTGTGTTACCATGCAAAAACTGTCTATTTCAACTAAATTCGTCCATCCGATACGAACTTTGTACTTTGCTATGTAGTTCTACCAGGAGTGTGTTACCATGCAAAAACTGTCTATTTCAACTAAATTCGTCCATCCGATACGAACTTTGTACTTTGCTATGTAGTTCTACCAGGAGTGTGTTACCATGCAAAAACTGTCTATTTCAACTAATTTCGTCCATCCGATACGAACTTTGTACTTTGCTATGTAGTTCTACCAGGAGTGTGTTACCATGCAAAAACTGTCTATTTCAACTAATTTCGTCCATCCGATACGAACTTTGTACTTTGCTATGTAGTTCTACCAGGAGTGTGTTACCATGCAAAAACTGTCTATTTCAACTAATTTCGTCCATCCGATACGAACTTTGTACTTTGCTATGTAGTTCTACCAGGAGTGTGTTACCATGCAAAAACTGTCTATTTCAACTAATTTCGTCCATCCGATACGAACTTTGTACTTTGCTATGTAGTTCTACCAGGAGTGTGTTACCATGCAAAAACTGTCTATTTCAACTAATTTCGTCCATCCGATACGAACTTTGTACTTTGCTATGTAGTTCTACCAGGAATGTGTTACCATGCAAAAACTGTCTATTTCAACTAATTTCGTCCATCCAATACGAACTTTGTACTTTACTATGCAGTTCTACCAGGAATGTGTTACCATGCAATAACTGTCTATTTCAACTAATTTCGTCCATCCGATACGAACTTTGTACTTTGCTATGTAGTTCTACCAGGAGTGTGTTACCATGCAAAAACTGTCTATTTCAACTAATTTCGTCCATCCGATACGAACTTTGTACTTTGCTATGTAGTTCTACCAGAAATGTGTTACCATGCAAAAACTGTCTATTTCAACTAATTTCGTCCATCCGATACGAACTTTGTACTTTGCTATGTAGTTCTACCAGGAATGTGTTACCATGCAAAAACTGTCTATTTCAACTAAATTCGTCCATCCGATACGAACTTTGTACTTTGCTATGTAGTTCTACCAGAAGTGTGTTACCATGCAAAAACTGTCTATTTCAACTAATTTCGTCCATCCAATACGAACTTTGTACTTTACTATGCAGTTCTACCAGGAATGTGTTACCATGCAAAAACTGTCTATTTCAACTAATTTCGTCCATCCGATACGAACTTTGTACTTTGCTATGTAGTTCTACCAGGAATGTGTTACCATGCAAAAACTGTCTATTTCAACTAATTTCGTCCATCCGATACGAACTTTGTACTTTGCTATGTAGTTCTACCAGGAGTGTGTTACCATGCAAAAACTGTCTATTTCAACTAATTTCGTCCATCCGATACGAACTTTGTACTTTGCTATGTAGTTCTACCAGGAATGTGTTACCATGCAAAAACTGTCTATTTCAACTAATTTCGTCCATCTGATACGAACTTTGTACTTTGCTATGTAGTTCTACCAGGAATGTGTTACCATGCAAAAACTGTTTATTTCAACTAATTTCGTCCATCCGATACGAACTTTGTACTTTGCTATGTAGTTCTACCAGGAATGTGTTACCATGCAAAAACTGTCTATTTCAACTAATTTCGTCCATCCGATACGAACTTTGTACTTTGCTATGTAGTTCTACCAGAAGTGTGTTACCATGCAAAAACTGTCTATTTCAACTAATTTCGTCCATCCGATACGAACTTTGTACTTTGCTATGTAGGTCTACCAGGAATGTGTTACCATGCAAAAACTGTCTATTTCAACTAAATTCGTCCATCCGATACGAACTTTGTACTTTGCTATGTAGTTCTACCAGAAGTGTGTTACCATGCAAAAACTGTCTATTTCAACTAATTTCGTCCATCCGATACGAACTTTGTACTTTGCTATGTAGTTCTACCAGGAATGTGTTACCATGCAAAAACTGTCTATTTCAACTAATTTCGTCCATCCGATACGAACTTTGTACTTTGCTATGTAGTTCTACCAGGAGTGTGTTACCATGCAAAAACTGTCTATTTCACCTTATTTCGTCCATCCGATACGAACTTTGTACTTTGCTATGTAGTTCTACCAGGAGTGTGTTACCATGCAAAAACTGTCTATTTCAACTAAATTCGTCCATCCGATACGAACTTTGTACTTTGCTATGTAGTTCTACCAGAAATGTGTTACCATGCAAAAACTGTCTATTTCAACTAATTTCGTCCATCCGATACGAACTTTGTACTTTGCTATGTAGTTCTACCAGGAATGTGTTACCATGCAAAAACTGTCTATTTCAACTAATTTCGTCCATCCGATACGAACTTTGTACTTTGCTATGTAGTTCTACCAGGAATGTGTTACCATGCAAAAACTGTCTATTTCAACTAATTTCGTCCATCCAATACGAACTTTGTACTTTACTATGCAGTTCTACCAGGAATGTGTTACCATGCAAAAACTGTCTATTTCAACTAATTTCGTCCATCCGATACGAATTTTGTACTTTGCTATGTAGTTCTACCAGGAGTGTGTTACCATGCAAAAACTGTCTATTTCAACTAAATTCGTCCATCCGATACGAACTTTGTACTTTGCTATGTACTTCTACCAGGAATGTGTTACCATGCAAAAACTGTCTATTTCAACTAATTTCGTCCATCCGATACGAACTTTGTACTTTGCTTTGTAGTTCTACCAGGAATGTGTTACCATGCAAAAACTGTCTATTTCAACTAATTTCGTCCATCCAATACGAACTTTGTACTTTACTATGCAGTTCTACCAGGAATGTGTTACCATGCAAAAACTGTCTATTTCAACTAATTTCGTCCATCCGATACGAACTTTGTACTTTGCTATGTAGTTCTACCAGGAGTGTGTTACCATGCAAAAACTGTCTATTTCAACTAATTTCGTCCATCCGATACGAACTTTGTACTTTGCTATGTAGTTCTACCAGGAATGTGTTACCATGCAAAAACTGTCTATTTCAACTAATTTCGTCCATCTGATACGAACTTTGTACTTTGCTATGTAGTTCTACCAGGAGTGTGTTACCATGCAAAAACTGTCTATTTCAACTAATTTCGTCCATCCAATACGAACTTTGTACTTTACTATGCAGTTCTACCAGGAATGTGTTACCATGCAAAAACTGTCTATTTCAACTAATTTCGTCCATCCGATACGAACTTTGTACTTTTCTATGTAGTTCTACCAGGAGTGTGTTACCATGCAAAAACTGTCTATTTCAACTAAATTCGTCCATCCGATACGAACTTTGTACTTTGCTATGTACTTCTACCAGGAATGTGTTACCATGCAAAAACTGTCTATTTCAACTAATTTTGTCCATCCGATACGAACTTTGTACTTTGCTATGTAGTTCTACCAGGAATGTGTTACCATACAAAAACTGTCTATTTCAACTAATTTCGTCCATCCGATACGAACTTTGTACTTTGCTATGTAGTTCTACCAGAAGTGTGTTACCATGCAAAAACTGTCTATTTCAACTAATTTCGTCCATCCGATACGAACTTTGTACTTTGCTATGTAGTTCTACCAGAAGTGTGTTACCATGCAAAAACTGTCTATTTAAACTAATTTTGTCCATCCGATACGAACTTTGTACTTTGCTATGTAGTTCTACCAGGAATGTGTTACCATACAAAAACTGTCTATTTCAACTAATTTCGTCCATCCGATACGAACTTTGTACTTTGCTATGTAGTTCTACCAGAAGTGTGTTACCATGCAAAAACTGTCTATTTAAACTAATTTCGTCCATCCGATACGAACTTTGTACTTTGCTATGTAGTTCTACCAGAAGTGTGTTACCATGCAAAAACTGTCTATTTCAACTAATTTTGTCCATCCGATACGAACTTTGTACTTTGCTATGTAGTTCTACCAGGAGTGTGTTACCATGCAAAAACTGTCTATTTCAACTAAATTCGTCCATCCGATACGAACTTTGTACTTTGCTATGTAGTTCTACCAGGAGTGTGTTACCATGCAAAAACTGTCTATTTCAACTAAATTCGTCCATCCGATACGAACTTTGTACTTTGCTATGTAGTTCTACCAGGAGTGTGTTACCATGCAAAAACTGTCTATTTCAACTAATTTCGTCCATCCGATACGAACTTTGTACTTTGCTATGTAGTTCTACCAGGAGTGTGTTACCATGCAAAAACTGTCTATTTCAACTAAATTCGTCCATCCGATACGAACTTTGTACTTTGCTATGTAGTTCTACCAGGAGTGTGTTACCATGCAAAAACTGTCTATTTCAACTAATTTCGTCCATCCGATACGAACTTTGTACTTTGCTATGTAGTTCTACCAGAAGTGTGTTACCATGCAAAAACTGTCTATTTCAACTAATTTTGTCCATCCGATACGAACTTTGTACTTTGCTATGTAGTTCTACCAGAAGTGTGTTACCATGCAAAAACTGTCTATTTCAACTAATTTTGTCCATCCGATACGAACTTTGTACTTTGCTATGTAGTTCTACCAGAAGTGTGTTACCATGCAAAAACTGTCTATTTAAACTAATTTCGTCCATCCGATACGAACTTTGTGCTTTGCTATGTAGTTCTACCAGAAGTGTGTTACCATGCAAAAACTGTCTATTTCAACTAATTTTGTCCATCCGATACGAACTTTGTACTTTGCTATGTAGTTCTACCAGGAATGTGTTACCATGCAAAAACTGTCTATTTCAACTAATTTTGTCCATCCGATACGAACTTTGTATTTTGCTATGTAGTTCTACCAGGAATGTGTTACCATGCAAAAACTGTCTATTTCAACTAATTTTGTCCATCCGATACGAACTTTGTACTTTGCTATGTAGTTCTACCAGGAGTGTGTTACCATGCAAAAACTGTCTATTTCAACTAAATTCGTCCATCCGATACGAACTTTGTACTTTGCTATGTAGTTCTACCAGGAGTGTGTTACCATGCAAAAACTGTCTACTTCAACTAATTTCGTCCATCCGATACGAACTTTGTACTTTGCTATGTAGTTCTACCAGGAGTGTGTTACCATGCAAAAACTGTCTATTTCAACTAAATTCGTCCATCCGATACGAACTTTGTACTTTGCTATGTAGTTCTACCAGGAGTGTGTTACCATGCAAAAACTGTCAATTTAAACTAATTTCGTCCATCCGATACGAACTTTGTACTTTGCTATGTAGTTCTACCAGAAGTGTGTTACCATGCAAAAACTGTCTATTTCAACTAATTTTGTCCATCCGATACGAACTTTGTACTTTGCTATGTAGTTCTACCAGAAGTGTGTTACCATGCAAAAACTGTCTATTTCAACTAATTTTGTCCATCCGATACGAACTTTGTACTTTGCTATGTAGTTCTACCAGAAGTGTGTTACCATGCAAAAACTGTCTATTTCAACTAAATTCGTCCATCCGATACGAACTTTGTACTTTGCTATGTAGTTCTACCAGGAATGTGTTACCATGCAAAAACTGTCTATTTCAACTAATTTCGTCCATCCGATACGAACTTTGTACTTTGCTATGTAGTTCTACCAGAAGTGTGTTACCATGCAAAAACTGTCTATTTCAACTAATTTTGTCCATCCGATACGAACTTTGTACTTTGCTATGTAGTTCTACCAGGAATGTGTTACCATGCAAAAACTGTCTATTTAAACTAATTTCGTCCATCTGATACGAACTTTGTACTTTGCTATGTAGTTCTACCAGGAATGTGTTACCATGCAAAAACTGTTTATTTCAACTAATTTCGTCCATCCGATACGAACTTTGTACTTTGCTATGTAGTTCTACCAGGAATGTGTTACCATGCAAAAACTGTCTATTTCAACTAATTTCGTCCATCCGATACGAACTTTGTACTTTGCTATGTAGTTCTACCAGGAATGTGTTACCATGCAAAAACTGTCTATTTCAACTAATTTCGTCCATCCGATACGAACTTTGTACTTTGCTATGTAGTTCTACCAGAAGTGTGTTACCATGCAAAAACTGTCTATTTCAACTAATTTTGTCCATCCGATACGAACTTTGTACTTTGCTATGTAGTTCTACCAGAAGTGTGTTACCATGCAAAAACTGTCTATTTAAACTAAATTCGTCCATCCGATACGAACTTTGTACTTTGCTATGTAGTTCTACCAGGAGTGTGTTACCATGCAAAAACTGTCTATTTCAACTAATTTCGTCCATCCGATACGAACTTTGTACTTTGCTATGTAGTTCTACCAGGAGTGTGTTACCATGCAAAAACTGTCTATTTCAACTAAATTCGTCCATCCGATACGAACTTTGTACTTTGCTATGTAGTTCTACCAGGAGTGTGTTACCATGCAAAAACTGTCTATTTCAACTAAATTCGTCCATCCGATACGAACTTTGTACTTTGCTATGTAGTTCTACCAGGAGTGTGTTACCATGCAAAAACTGTCTATTTCAACTAATTTCGTCCATCCGATACGAACTTTGTACTTTGCTATGTAGTTCTACCAGAAGTGTGTTACCATGCAAAAACTGTCTATTTCAACTAATTTTGTCCATCCGATACGAACTTTGTACTTTGCTATGTAGTTCTACCAGAAGTGTGTTACCATGCAAAAACTGTCTATTTCAACTAATTTTGTCCATCCGATACGAACTTTGTACTTTGCTATGTAGTTCTACCAGAAGTGTGTTACCATGCAAAAACTGTCTATTTAAACTAATTTCGTCCATCCGATACGAACTTTGTGCTTTGCTATGTAGTTCTACCAGAAGTGTGTTACCATGCAAAAACTGTCTATTTCAACTAATTTTGTCCATCCGATACGAACTTTGTACTTTGCTATGTAGTTCTACCAGGAATGTGTTACCATGCAAAAACTGTCTATTTCAACTAATTTTGTCCATCCGATACGAACTTTGTATTTTGCTATGTAGTTCTACCAGGAATGTGTTACCATGCAAAAACTGTCTATTTCAACTAATTTTGTCCATCCGATACGAACTTTGTACTTTGCTATGTAGTTCTACCAGGAGTGTGTTACCATGCAAAAACTGTCTATTTCAACTAAATTCGTCCATCCGATACGAACTTTGTACTTTGCTATGTAGTTCTACCAGGAGTGTGTTACCATGCAAAAACTGTCTACTTCAACTAATTTCGTCCATCCGATACGAACTTTGTACTTTGCTATGTAGTTCTACCAGGAGTGTGTTACCATGCAAAAACTGTCTATTTCAACTAAATTCGTCCATCCGATACGAACTTTGTACTTTGCTATGTAGTTCTACCAGGAGTGTGTTACCATGCAAAAACTGTCTATTTCAACTAATTTCGTCCATCCGATACGAACTTTGTACTTTGCTATGTAGTTCTACCAGGAGTGTGTTACCATGCAAAAACTGTCTATTTCAACTAAATTCGTCCATCCGATACGAACTTTGTACTTTGCTATGTAGTTCTACCAGGAGTGTGTTACCATGCAAAAACTGTCTATTTCAACTAATTTCGTCCATCCGATACGAACTTTGTACTTTGCTATGTAGTTCTACCAGAAGTGTGTTACCATGCAAAAACTGTCTATTTCAACTAATTTTGTCCATCCGATACGAACTTTGTACTTTGCTATGTAGTTCTACCAGAAGTGTGTTACCATGCAAAAACTGTCTATTTCAACTAATTTTGTCCATCCGATACGAACTTTGTACTTTGCTATGTAGTTCTACCAGAAGTGTGTTACCATGCAAAAACTGTCTATTTAAACTAATTTCGTCCATCCGATACGAACTTTGTGCTTTGCTATGTAGTTCTACCAGAAGTGTGTTACCATGCAAAAACTGTCTATTTCAACTAATTTTGTCCATCCGATACGAACTTTGTACTTTGCTATGTAGTTCTACCAGGAATGTGTTACCATGCAAAAACTGTCTATTTCAACTAATTTTGTCCATCCGATACGAACTTTGTATTTTGCTATGTAGTTCTACCAGGAATGTGTTACCATGCAAAAACTGTCTATTTCAACTAATTTTGTCCATCCGATACGAACTTTGTACTTTGCTATGTAGTTCTACCAGGAGTGTGTTACCATGCAAAAACTGTCTACTTCAACTAATTTCGTCCATCCGATACGAACTTTGTACTTTGCTATGTAGTTCTACCAGGAGTGTGTTACCATGCAAAAACTGTCTATTTCAACTAAATTCGTCCATCCGATACGAACTTTGTACTTTGCTATGTAGTTCTACCAGGAGTGTGTTACCATGCAAAAACTGTCTATTTAAACTAATTTCGTCCATCCGATACGAACTTTGTACTTTGCTATGTAGTTCTACCAGAAGTGTGTTACCATGCAAAAACTGTCTATTTCAACTAATTTTGTCCATCCGATACGAACTTTGTACTTTGCTATGTAGTTCTACCAGAAGTGTGTTACCATGCAAAAACTGTCTATTTCAACTAATTTTGTCCATCCGATACGAACTTTGTACTTTGCTATGTAGTTCTACCAGAAGTGTGTTACCATGCAAAAACTGTCTATTTCAACTAATTTCGTCCATCCGATACGAACTTTGTACTTTGCTATGTAGTTCTACCAGGAATGTGTTACCATGCAAAAACTGTCTATTTCAACTAATTTCGTCCATCCGATACGAACTTTGTACTTTGCTATGTAGTTCTACCAGAAGTGTGTTACCATGCAAAAACTGTCTATTTCAACTAATTTTGTCCATCCGATACGAACTTTGTACTTTGCTATGTAGTTCTACCAGGAATGTGTTACCATGCAAAAACTGTCTATTTAAACTAATTTCGTCCATCTGATACGAACTTTGTACTTTGCTATGTAGTTCTACCAGGAATGTGTTACCATGCAAAAACTGTTTATTTCAACTAATTTCGTCCATCCGATACGAACTTTGTACTTTGCTATGTAGTTCTACCAGGAATGTGTTACCATGCAAAAACTGTCTATTTCAACTAATTTCGTCCATCCGATACGAACTTTGTACTTTGCTATGTAGTTCTACCAGGAATGTGTTACCATGCAAAAACTGTCTATTTCAACTAATTTCGTCCATCCGATACGAACTTTGTACTTTGCTATGTAGTTCTACCAGAAGTGTGTTACCATGCAAAAACTGTCTATTTTAACTAATTTTGTCCATCCGATACGAACTTTGTACTTTGCTATGTAGTTCTACCAGAAGTGTGTTACCATGCAAAAACTGTCTATTTAAACTAATTTCGTCCATCCGATACGAACTTTGTACTTTGCTATGTAGTTCTACCAGAAGTGTGTTACCATGCAAAAACTGTCTATTTCAACTAATTTCGTCCATCCGATACGAACTTTGTACTTTGCTATGTAGTTCTACCAGGAATGTGTTACCATGCAAAAACTGTTTATTTCAACTAATTTCGTCCATCCGATACGAACTTTGTACTTTGCTATGTAGTTCTACCAGGAGTGTGTTACCATGCAAAAACTGTCTATTTCAACTAAATTCGTCCATCCGATACGAACTTTGTACTTTGCTATGTAGTTCTACCAGGAGTGTGTTACCATGCAAAAACTGTCTATTTCAACTAATTTCGTCCATCCGATACGAACTTTGTACTTTGCTATGTAGTTCTACCAGAAGTGTGTTACCATGCAAAAACTGTCTATTTCAACTAATTTTGTCCATCCGATACGAACTTTGTACTTTGCTATGTAGTTCTACCAGAAGTGTGTTACCATGCAAAAACTGTCTATTTCAACTAATTTTGTCCATCCGATACGAACTTTGTACTTTGCTATGTAGTTCTACCAGAAGTGTGTTACCATGCAAAAACTGTCTATTTCAACTAATTTCGTCCATCCGATACGAACTTTGTACTTTGCTATGTAGTTCTACCAGAAGTGTGTTACCATGCAAAAACTGTCTATTTCAACTAATTTTGTCCATCCGATACGAACTTTGTACTTTGCTATGTAGTTCTACCAGGAATGTGTTACCATGCAAAAACTGTCTATTTCAACTAATTTCGTCCATCCGATACGAACTTTGTACTTTGCTATGTAGTTCTACCAGAAGTGTGTTACCATGCAAAAACTGTCTATTTCAACTAATTTTGTCCATCCGATACGAACTTTGTACTTTGCTATGTAGTTCTACCAGGAGTGTGTTACCATGCAAAAACTGTCTATTTCAACTAATTTTGTCCATCCGATACGAACTTTGTACTTTGCTATGTAGTTCTACCAGGAGTGTGTTACCATGCAAAAACTGTCTATTTCAACTAATTTCGTCCATCCGATACGAACTTTGTACTTTGCTATGTAGTTCTACCAGAAGTGTGTTACCATGCAAAAACTGTCTATTTCAACTAATTTTGTCCATCCGATACGAACTTTGTACTTTGCTATGTAGTTCTACCAGAAGTGTGTTACCATGCAAAAACTGTCTATTTCAACTAAATTCGTCCATCCGATACGAACTTTGTACTTTGCTATGTAGTTCTACCAGGAATGTGTTACCATGCAAAAACTGTTTATTTCAACTAATTTCGTCCATCCGATACGAACTTTGTACTTTGCTATGTAGTTCTACCAGAAGTGTGTTACCATGCAAAAACTGTCTATTTAAACTAATTTCGTCCATCTGATACGAACTTTGTACTTTGCTATGTAGTTCTACCAGGAATGTGTTACCACGCAAAAACTGTCTATTTCAACTAATTTCGTCCATCCGATACGAACTTTGTACTTTGCTATGTAGTTCTACCAGAAATGTGTTACCATGCAAAAACTGTCTATTTCAACTAATTTCGTCCATCCGATACGAACTTTGTACTTTGCTATGTAGTTCTACCAGGAATGTGTTACCATGCAAAAACTGTCTATTTCAACTAATTTCGTCCATCCAATACGAACTTTGTACTTTACTATGCAGTTCTACCAGGAATGTGTTACCATGCAAAAACTGTCTATTTCAACTAATTTCGTCCATCCGATACGAACTTTGTACTTTGCTATGTAGTTCTACCAGGAGTGTGTTACCATGCAAAAACTGTCTATTTCAACTAAATTCGTCCATCCGATACGAACTTTGTACTTTGCTATGTACTTCTACCAGGAATGTGTTACCATGCAAAAACTGTCTATTTCAACTAATTTCGTCCATCCGATACGAACTTTGTACTTTGCTTTGTAGTTCTACCAGGAATGTGTTACCATGCAAAAACTGTCTATTTCAACTAATTTCGTCCATCCGATACGAACTTTGTACTTTGCTATGTAGTTCTACCAGGAATGTGTTACCATGCAAAAACTGTCTATTTCAACTAATTTCGTCCATCCGATACGAACTTTGTACTTTGCTATGTAGTTCTACCAGGAGTGTGTTACCATGCAAAAACTGTCTATTTCAACTAAATTCGTCCATCCGATACGAACTTTGTACTTTGCTATGTACTTCTACCAGGAATGTGTTACCATGCAAAAACTGTCTATTTCAACTAATTTCGTCCATCCGATACGAACTTTGTACTTTGCTTTGTAGTTCTACCAGGAATGTGTTACCATGCAAAAACTGTCTATTTCAACTAATTTCGTCCATCCGATACGAACTTTGTACTTTGCTATGTACTTCTACCAGGAATGTGTTACCATGCAAAAACTGTCTATTTCAACTAATTTCGTCCATCCGATACGAACTTTGTACTTTGCTTTGTAGTTCTACCAGGAATGTGTTACCATGCAAAAACTGTCTATTTCAACTAATTTCGTCCATCCAATACGAACTTTGTACTTTACTATGCAGTTCTACCAGGAATGTGTTACCATGCAAAAACTGTCTATTTCAACTAATTTCGTCCATCCGATACGAACTTTGTACTTTGCTATGTAGTTCTACCAGGAATGTGTTACCATGCAAAAACTGTCTATTTCAACTAATTTCGTCCATCTGATACGAACTTTGTACTTTGCTATGTAGTTCTACCAGGAATGTGTTACCATGCAAAAACTGTCTATTTCAACTAATTTCGTCCATCCAATACGAACTTTGTACTTTACTATGCAGTTCTACCAGGAATGTGTTACCATGCAAAAACTGTCTATTTCAACTAATTTCGTCCATCCGATACGAACTTTGTACTTTGCTATGTAGTTCTACCAGGAGTGTGTTACCATGCAAAAACTGTCTATTTCAACTAAATTCGTCCATCCGATACGAACTTTGTACTTTGCTATGTACTTCTACCAGGAATGTGTTACCATGCAAAAACTGTCTATTTCAACTAATTTTGTCCATCCGATACGAACTTTGTACTTTGCTATGTAGTTCTACCAGGAATGTGTTACCATACAAAAACTGTCTATTTCAACTAATTTCGTCCATCCGATACGAACTTTGTACTTTGCTATGTAGTTCTACCAGAAGTGTGTTACCATGCAAAAACTGTCTATTTCAACTAATTTCGTCCATCCGATACGAACTTTGTACTTTGCTATGTAGTTCTACCAGAAGTGTGTTACCATGCAAAAACTGTCTATTTAAACTAATTTTGTCCATCCGATACGAACTTTGTACTTTGCTATGTAGTTCTACCAGGAATGTGTTACCATGCAAAAACTGTCTATTTCAACTAATTTCGTCCATCCGATACGAACTTTGTACTTTGCTATGTAGTTCTACCAGGAATGTGTTACCATGCAAAAACTGTCTATTTCAACTAATTTCGTCCATCCGATACGAACTTTGTACTTTGCTATGTAGTTCTACCAGAAGTGTGTTACCATGCAAAAACTGTCTATTTCAACTAATTTTGTCCATCCGATACGAACTTTGTACTTTGCTATGTAGTTCTACCAGGAATGTGTTACCATGCAAAAACTGTCTATTTAAACTAATTTCGTCCATCTGATACGAACTTTGTACTTTGCTATGTAGTTCTACCAGGAATGTGTTACCATGCAAAAACTGTTTATTTCAACTAATTTCGTCCATCCGATACGAACTTTGTACTTTGCTATGTAGTTCTACCAGGAATGTGTTACCATGCAAAAACTGTCTATTTCAACTAATTTCGTCCATCCGATACGAACTTTGTACTTTGCTATGTAGTTCTACCAGGAATGTGTTACCATGCAAAAACTGTCTATTTCAACTAATTTCGTCCATCCGATACGAACTTTGTACTTTGCTATGTAGTTCTACCAGAAGTGTGTTACCATGCAAAAACTGTCTATTTCAACTAATTTTGTCCATCCGATACGAACTTTGTACTTTGCTATGTAGTTCTACCAGAAGTGTGTTACCATGCAAAAACTGTCTATTTAAACTAATTTCGTCCATCCGATACGAACTTTGTACTTTGCTATGTAGTTCTACCAGAAGTGTGTTACCATGCAAAAACTGTCTATTTCAACTAATTTCGTCCATCCGATACGAACTTTGTACTTTGCTATGTAGTTCTACCAGGAATGTGTTACCATGCAAAAACTGTTTATTTCAACTAATTTCGTCCATCCGATACGAACTTTGTACTTTGCTATGTAGTTCTACCAGGAGTGTGTTACCATGCAAAAACTGTCTATTTCAACTAAATTCGTCCATCCGATACGAACTTTGTACTTTGCTATGTAGTTCTACCAGGAGTGTGTTACCATGCAAAAACTGTTTATTTCAACTAATTTCGTCCATCCGATACGAACTTTGTACTTTGCTATGTAGTTCTACCAGAAGTGTGTTACCATGCAAAAACTGTCTATTTCAACTAATTTTGTCCATCCGATACGAACTTTGTACTTTGCTATGTAGTTCTACCAGAAGTGTGTTACCATGCAAAAACTGTCTATTTCAACTAATTTTGTCCATCCGATACGAACTTTGTACTTTGCTATGTAGTTCTACCAGAAGTGTGTTACCATGCAAAAACTGTCTATTTCAACTAATTTCGTCCATCCGATACGAACTTTGTACTTTGCTATGTAGTTCTACCAGAAGTGTGTTACCATGCAAAAACTGTCTATTTCAACTAATTTTGTCCATCCGATACGAACTTTGTACTTTGCTATGTAGTTCTACCAGGAATGTGTTACCATGCAAAAACTGTCTATTTCAACTAATTTCGTCCATCCGATACGAACTTTGTACTTTGCTATGTAGTTCTACCAGAAGTGTGTTACCATGCAAAAACTGTCTATTTCAACTAATTTTGTCCATCCGATACGAACTTTGTACTTTGCTATGTAGTTCTACCAGGAGTGTGTTACCATGCAAAAACTGTCTATTTCAACTAATTTTGTCCATCCGATACGAACTTTGTACTTTGCTATGTAGTTCTACCAGGAGTGTGTTACCATGCAAAAACTGTCTATTTCAACTAATTTCGTCCATCCGATACGAACTTTGTACTTTGCTATGTAGTTCTACCAGAAGTGTGTTACCATGCAAAAACTGTCTATTTCAACTAATTTTGTCCATCCGATACGAACTTTGTACTTTGCTATGTAGTTCTACCAGAAGTGTGTTACCATGCAAAAACTGTCTATTTCAACTAATTTTGTCCATCCGATACGAACTTTGTACTTTGCTATGTAGTTCTACCAGAAGTGTGTTACCATGCAAAAACTGTCTATTTAAACTAATTTCGTCCATCCGATACGAACTTTGTACTTTGCTATGTAGTTCTACCAGAAGTGTGTTACCATGCAAAAACTGTCTATTTCAACTAATTTTGTCCATCCGATACGAACTTTGTACTTTGCTATGTAGTTCTACCAGGAGTGTGTTACCATGCAAAAACTGTCTATTTCAACTAATTTCGTCCATCCGATACGAACTTTGTACTTTGCTATGTAGTTCTACCAGAAGTGTGTTACCATGCAAAAACTGTCTATTTCAACTAATTTTGTCCATCCGATACGAACTTTGTACTTTGCTATGTAGTTCTACCAGAAGTGTGTTACCATGCAAAAACTGTCTATTTCAACTAATTTTGTCCATCCGATACGAACTTTGTACTTTGCTATGTAGTTCTACCAGAAGTGTGTTACCATGCAAAAACTGTCTATTTAAACTAATTTTCGTCCATCCGATACGAACTTTGTACTTTGCTATGTAGTTCTACCAGAAGTGTGTTACCATGCAAAAACTGTCTATTTCAACTAATTTTGTCCATCCGATACGAACTTTGTACTTTGCTATGTAGTTCTACCAGGAATGTGTTACCATGCAAAAACTGTCTATTTCAACTAATTTCGTCCATCCGATACGAACTTTGTACTTTGCTATGTAGTTCTACCAGAAGTGTGTTACCATGCAAAAACTGTCTATTTCAACTAATTTTGTCCATCCGATACGAACTTTGTACTTTGCTATGTAGTTCTACCAGGAGTGTGTTACCATGCAAAAACTGTCTATTTCAACTAAATTCGTCCATCCGATACGAACTTTGTACTTTGCTATGTAGTTCTACCAGGAGTGTGTTACCATGCAAAAACTGTCTATTTCAACTAATTTCGTCCATCCGATACGAACTTTGTACTTTGCTATGTAGTTCTACCAGGAGTGTGTTACCATGCAAAAACTGTCTATTTCAACTAAATTCGTCCATCCGATACGAACTTTGTACTTTGCTATGTAGTTCTACCAGGAGTGTGTTACCATGCAAAAACTGTCTATTTCAACTAATTTCGTCCATCCGATACGAACTTTGTACTTTGCTATGTAGTTCTACCAGAAGTGTGTTACCATGCAAAAACTGTCTATTTCAACTAATTTTGTCCATCCGATACGAACTTTGTACTTTGCTATGTAGTTCTACCAGAAGTGTGTTACCATGCAAAAACTGTCTATTTCAACTAATTTTGTCCATCCGATACGAACTTTGTACTTTGCTATGTAGTTCTACCAGAAGTGTGTTACCATGCAAAAACTGTCTATTTAAACTAATTTCGTCCATCCGATACGAACTTTGTACTTTGCTATGTAGTTCTACCAGAAGTGTGTTACCATGCAAAAACTGTCTATTTCAACTAATTTTGTCCATCCGAAACGAACTTTGTACTTTGATATGTAGTTCTACCAGGAATGTGTTACCATGCAAAAACTGTTTATTTCAACTAATTTCGTCCATCCGATACGAACTTTGTACTTTGCTATGTAGTTCTACCAGAAGTGTGTTACCATGCAAAAACTGTCTATTTAAACTAATTTCGTCCATCTGATACGAACTTTGTACTTTGCTATGTAGTTCTAACAGGAATTTGTTACCATGCAAAAGCTGTCTATTTCAACTAATTTCGTCCATCTGATACGAACTTTGTACTTTGCTATGTAGTTCTACCAGAAATGTGTTACCATGCAAAATTTTTCTATTTCAACTAATTTCGTCCATCCGATACGAACTTTGTACTTTGCTATGTAGTTCTACCAGGAATGTGTTACCACGCAAAAACTGTCTATTTCAACTAATTTCGTCCATCCGATACGAACTTTGTACTTTGCTATGTGGTTCTACCAGAAATGTGTTACCATGCAAAAACTGTCTATTTCAACTAATTTCGTCCATCCGATACGAACTTTGTACTTTGCTATGTAGTTCTACCAGAAATGTGTTACCATGCAAAAACTATCTATTTCAACTAATTTCGTCCATCCGATACGAACTTTGTACTTTGCTATGTAGGTCTACCAGGAATGTGTTACCATGCAAAAACTGTCTATTTCAACTAAATTCGTCCATCCGATACGAACTTTGTACTTTGCTATGTAGTTCTACCAGAAGTGTGTTACCATGCAAAAACTGTCTATTTCAACTAATTTCGTCCATCCGATACGAACTTTGTACTTTGCTATGTAGTTCTACCAGGAATGTGTTACCATGCAAAAACTGTCTATTTCAACTAATTTCGTCCATCCGATACGAACTTTGTACTTTGCTATGTAGTTCTACCAGGAGTGTGTTACCATGTAAAAACTGTCTATTTCACCTTATTTCGTCCATCCGATACGAACTTTGTACTTTGCTATGTAGTTCTAACAGGAATTTGTTACCATGCAAAAACTGTTTATTTCAACTAATTTCGTCCATCCGATACGAACTTTGTACTTTGCTATGTAGTTCTACCAGAAGTGTGTTACCATGCAAAAACTGTCTATTTAAACTAATTTCGTCCATCTGATACGAACTTTGTACTTTGCTATGTAGTTCTACCAGAAATGTGTTACCATGCAAAAATTTTCTATTTCAACTAATTTCGTCCATCCGATACGAACTTTGTACTTTGCTATGTAGTTCTACCAGGAATGTGTTACCACGCAAAAACTGTCTATTTCAACTAATTTCGTCCATCCGATACGAACTTTGTACTTTGCTATGTAGTTCTACCAGAAATGTGTTACCATGCAAAAACTGTCTATTTCAACTAATTTCGTCCATCCGATACGAACTTTGTACTTTGCTATGTAGTTCTACCAGAAATGTGTTACCATGCAAAAACTGTCTATTTCAACTAATTTCGTCCATCCGATACGAACTTTGTACTTTGCTATGTAGGTCTACCAGGAATGTGTTACCATGCAAAAACTGTCTATTTCAACTAAATTCGTCCATCCGATACGAACTTTGTACTTTGCTATGTAGTTCTACCAGAAATGTGTTACCATGCAAAAACTGTCTATTTCAACTAATTTCGTCCATCCGATACGAACTTTGTACTTTGCTATGTAGGTCTACCAGGAATGTGTTACCATGCAAAAACTGTCTATTTCAACTAATTTCGTCCATCCGATACGAACTTTGTACTTTGCTATGTAGTTCTACCAGAAGTGTGTTACCATGCAAAAACTGTCTATTTCAACTAATTTTGTCCATCCGATACGAACTTTGTACTTTGCTATGTAGTTCTACCAGGAATGTGTTACCATGCAAAAACTGTTTATTTCAACTAATTTCGTCCATCCGATACGAACTTTGTACTTTGCTATGTAGTTCTACCAGAAGTGTGTTACCATGCAAAAACTGTCTATTTAAACTAATTTCGTCCATCTGATACGAACTTTGTACTTTGCTATGTAGTTCTACCAGGAATGTGTTACCACGCAAAAACTGTCTATTTCAACTAATTTCGTCCATCCGATACGAACTTTGTACTTTGCTATGTAGTTCTACCAGAAATGTGTTACCATGCAAAAACTGTCTATTTCAACTAATTTCGTCCATCCGATACGAACTTTGTACTTTGCTATGTAGTTCTACCAGGAATGTGTTACCATGCAAAAACTGTCTATTTCAACTAATTTCGTCCATCCAATACGAACTTTGTACTTTACTATGCAGTTCTACCAGGAATGTGTTACCATGCAAAAACTGTCTATTTCAACTAATTTCGTCCATCCGATACGAACTTTGTACTTTGCTATGTAGTTCTACCAGGAGTGTGTTACCATGCAAAAACTGTCTATTTCAACTAAATTCGTCCATCCGATACGAACTTTGTACTTTGCTATGTACTTCTACCAGGAATGTGTTACCATGCAAAAACTGTCTATTTCAACTAATTTCGTCCATCCGATACGAACTTTGTACTTTGCTTTGTAGTTCTACCAGGAATGTGTTACCATGCAAAAACTGTCTATTTCAACTAATTTCGTCCATCCAATACGAACTTTGTACTTTACTATGCAGTTCTACCAGGAATGTGTTACCATGCAAAAACTGTCTATTTCAACTAATTTCGTCCATCCGATACGAACTTTGTACTTTGCTATGTAGTTCTACCAGGAATGTGTTACCATGCAAAAACTGTCTATTTCAACTAATTTCGTCCATCTGATACGAACTTTGTACTTTGCTATGTAGTTCTACCAGGAATGTGTTACCATGCAAAAACTGTCTATTTCAACTAATTTCGTCCATCCAATACGAACTTTGTACTTTACTATGCAGTTCTACCAGGAATGTGTTACCATGCAAAAACTGTCTATTTCAACTAATTTCGTCCATCCGATACGAACTTTGTACTTTGCTATGTAGTTCTACCAGGAGTGTGTTACCATGCAAAAACTGTCTATTTCAACTAAATTCGTCCATCCGATACGAACTTTGTACTTTGCTATGTACTTCTACCAGGAATGTGTTACCATGCAAAAACTGTCTATTTCAACTAATTTTGTCCATCCGATACGAACTTTGTACTTTGCTATGTAGTTCTACCAGGAATGTGTTACCATACAAAAACTGTCTATTTCAACTAATTTCGTCCATCCGATACGAACTTTGTACTTTGCTATGTAGTTCTACCAGAAGTGTGTTACCATGCAAAAACTGTCTATTTCAACTAATTTCGTCCATCCGATACGAACTTTGTACTTTGCTATGTAGTTCTACCAGAAGTGTGTTACCATGCAAAAACTGTCTATTTAAACTAATTTTGTCCATCCGATACGAACTTTGTACTTTGCTATGTAGTTCTACCAGGAATGTGTTACCATACAAAAACTGTCTATTTCAACTAATTTCGTCCATCCGATACGAACTTTGTACTTTGCTATGTAGTTCTACCAGAAGTGTGTTACCATGCAAAAACTGTCTATTTCAACTAATTTTGTCCATCCGATACGAACTTTGTACTTTGCTATGTAGTTCTACCAGAAGTGTGTTACCATGCAAAAACTGTCTATTTCAACTAATTTTGTCCATCCGATACGAACTTTGTACTTTGCTATGTAGTTCTACCAGGAATGTGTTACCATACAAAAACTGTCTATTTAAACTAATTTCGTCCATCCGATACGAACTTTGTACTTTGCTATTTAGTTCTACCAGAAGTGTGTTACCATGCAAAAACTGTCTATTTCAACTAATTTTGTCCATCCGATACGAACTTTGTACTTTGCTATGTAGTTCTACCAGAAGTGTGTTACCATGCAAAAACTGTCTATTTCAACTAATTTCGTCCATCCGATACGAACTTTGTACTTTGCTATGTAGTTCTACCAGGAGTGTGTTACCATGCAAAAACTGTCTATTTCAACTAAATTCGTCCATCCGATACGAACTTTGTACTTTGCTATGTAGTTCTACCAGGAGTGTGTTACCATGCAAAAACTGTCTATTTCAACTAATTTCGTCCATCCGATACGAACTTTGTACTTTGCTATGTAGTTCTACCAGAAGTGTGTTACCATGCAAAAACTGTCTATTTCAACTAATTTTGTCCATCCGATACGAACTTTGTACTTTGCTATGTAGTTCTACCAGAAGTGTG
Source organism: Anopheles moucheti (assembly GCF_943734755.1). Classification (NCBI taxonomy): domain Eukaryota; kingdom Metazoa; phylum Arthropoda; class Insecta; order Diptera; family Culicidae; genus Anopheles; species Anopheles moucheti. The sequence continues at coordinate 50,869 of NW_026453734.1, forward strand.
TTACCATGCAAAAACTGTCTATTTCAACTAAATTCGTCCATCCGATACGAACTTTGTACTTTGCTATGTAGTTCTACCAGGAGTGTGTTACCATGCAAAAACTGTCTATTTCAACTAATTTCGTCCATCCGATACGAACTTTGTACTTTGCTATGTAGTTCTACCAGAAGTGTGTTACCATGCAAAAACTGTCTATTTCAACTAAATTCGTCCATCCGATACGAACTTTGTACTTTGCTATGTAGTTCTACCAGGAGTGTGTTACCATGCAAAAACTGTCTATTTCAACTAAATTCGTCCATCCGATACGAACTTTGTACTTTGCTATGTAGTTCTACCAGGAGTGTGTTACCATGCAAAAACTGTCTATTTCAACTAAATTCGTCCATCCGATACGAACTTTGTACTTTGCTATGTAGTTCTACCAGAAGTGTGTTACCATGCAAAAACTGTCTATTTCAACTAAATTCGTCCATCCGATACGAACTTTGTACTTTGCTATGTAGTTCTACCAGGAGTGTGTTACCATGCAAAAACTGTCTATTTCAACTAATTTCGTCCATCCGATACGAACTTTGTACTTTGCTATGTAGTTCTACCAGAAGTGTGTTACCATGCAAAAACTGTCTATTTCAACTAAATTCGTCCATCCGATACGAACTTTGTACTTTGCTATGTAGTTCTACCAGGAGTGTGTTACCATGCAAAAACTGTCTATTTCAACTAATTTCGTCCATCCGATACGAACTTTGTACTTTGCTATGTAGTTCTACCAGAAGTGTGTTACCATGCAAAAACTGTCTATTTCAACTAATTTCGTCCATCCGATACGAACTTTGTACTTTGCTATGTAGTTCTACCAGAAGTGTGTTACCATGCAAAAACTGTCTATTTCAACTAAATTCGTCCATCCGATACGAACTTTGTACTTTGCTATGTAGTTCTACCAGGAGTGTGTTACCATGCAAAAACTGTCTATTTCAACTAATTTCGTCCATCCGATACGAACTTTGTACTTTGCTATGTAGTTCTACCAGAAGTGTGTTACCATGCAAAAACTGTCTATTTCAACTAATTTCGTCCATCCGATACGAACTTTGTACTTTGCTATGTAGTTCTACCAGAAGTGTGTTACCATGCAAAAACTGTCTATTTCAACTAATTTCGTCCATCCGATACGAACTTTGTACTTTGCTATGTAGTTCTACCAGGAGTGTGTTACCATGCAAAAACTGTCTATTTCAACTAAATTCGTCCATCCGATACGAACTTTGTACTTTGCTATGTAGTTCTACCAGGAGTGTGTTACCATGCAAAAACTGTCTATTTCAACTAATTTCGTCCATCCGATACGAACTTTGTACTTTGCTATGTAGTTCTACCAGAAGTGTGTTACCATGCAAAAACTGTCTATTTCAACTAAATTCGTCCATCCGATACGAACTTTGTACTTTGCTATGTAGTTCTACCAGGAGTGTGTTACCATGCAAAAACTGTCTATTTCAACTAAATTCGTCCATCCGATACGAACTTTGTACTTTGCTATGTAGTTCTACCAGAAGTGTGTTACCATGCAAAAACTGTCTATTTCAACTAATTTCGTCCATCCGATACGAACTTTGTACTTTGCTATGTAGTTCTACCAGAAGTGTGTTACCATGCAAAAACTGTCTATTTCAACTAAATTCGTCCATCCGATACGAACTTTGTACTTTGCTATGTAGTTCTACCAGAAGTGTGTTACCATGCAAAAACTGTCTATTTCAACTAAATTCGTCCATCCGATACGAACTTTGTACTTTGCTATGTAGTTCTACCAGGAGTGTGTTACCATGCAAAAACTGTCTATTTCAACTAAATTCGTCCATCCGATACGAACTTTGTACTTTGCTATGTAGTTCTACCAGGAGTGTGTTACCATGCAAAAACTGTCTATTTCAACTAATTTCGTCCATCCGATACGAACTTTGTACTTTGCTATGTAGTTCTACCAGGAGTGTGTTACCATGCAAAAACTGTCTATTTCAACTAATTTCGTCCATCCGATACGAACTTTGTACTTTGCTATGTAGTTCTACCAGAAGTGTGTTACCATGCAAAAACTGTCTATTTCAACTAATTTCGTCCATCCGATACGAACTTTGTACTTTGCTATGTAGTTCTACCAGGAGTGTGTTACCATGCAAAAACTGTCTATTTCAACTAATTTCGTCCATCCGATACGAACTTTGTACTTTGCTATGTAGTTCTACCAGGAGTGTGTTACCATGCAAAAACTGTCTATTTCAACTAATTTCGTCCATCCGATACGAACTTTGTACTTTGCTATGTAGTTCTACCAGGAGTGTGTTACCATGCAAAAACTGTCTATTTCAACTAAATTCGTCCATCCGATACGAACTTTGTACTTTGCTATGTAGTTCTACCAGGAGTGTGTTACCATGCAAAAACTGTCTATTTCAACTAAATTCGTCCATCCGATACGAACTTTGTACTTTGCTATGTAGTTCTACCAGAAGTGTGTTACCATGCAAAAACTGTCTATTTCAACTAAATTCGTCCATCCGATACGAACTTTGTACTTTGCTATGTAGTTCTACCAGGAGTGTGTTACCATGCAAAAACTGTCTATTTCAACTAATTTCGTCCATCCGATACGAACTTTGTACTTTGCTATGTAGTTCTACCAGGAGTGTGTTACCATGCAAAAACTGTCTATTTCAACTAAATTCGTCCATCCGATACGAACTTTGTACTTTGCTATGTAGTTCTACCAGGAGTGTGTTACCATGCAAAAACTGTCTATTTCAACTAATTTCGTCCATCCGATACGAACTTTGTACTTTGCTATGTAGTTCTACCAGAAGTGTGTTACCATGCAAAAACTGTCTATTTCAACTAAATTCGTCCATCCGATACGAACTTTGTACTTTGCTATGTAGTTCTACCAGGAGTGTGTTACCATGCAAAAACTGTCTATTTCAACTAATTTCGTCCATCCGATACGAACTTTGTACTTTGCTATGTAGTTCTACCAGAAGTGTGTTACCATGCAAAAACTGTCTATTTCAACTAAATTCGTCCATCCGATACGAACTTTGTACTTTGCTATGTAGTTCTACCAGGAGTGTGTTACCATGCAAAAACTGTCTATTTCAACTAAATTCGTCCATCCGATACGAACTTTGTACTTTGCTATGTAGTTCTACCAGGAGTGTGTTACCATGCAAAAACTGTCTATTTCAACTAATTTCGTCCATCCGATACGAACTTTGTACTTTGCTATGTAGTTCTACCAGAAGTGTGTTACCATGCAAAAACTGTCTATTTCAACTAAATTCGTCCATCCGATACGAACTTTGTACTTTGCTATGTAGTTCTACCAGGAGTGTGTTACCATGCAAAAACTGTCTATTTCAACTAATTTCGTCCATCCGATACGAACTTTGTACTTTGCTATGTAGTTCTACCAGAAGTGTGTTACCATGCAAAAACTGTCTATTTCAACTAATTTCGTCCATCCGATACGAACTTTGTACTTTGCTATGTAGTTCTACCAGAAGTGTGTTACCATGCAAAAACTGTCTATTTCAACTAAATTTGTCCATCCGATACGAACTTTGTACTTTGCTATGTAGTTCTACCAGGAGTGTGTTACCATGCAAAAACTGTCTATTTCAACTAATTTCGTCCATCCGATACGAACTTTGTACTTTGCTATGTAGTTCTACCAGAAGTGTGTTACCATGCAAAAACTGTCTATTTCAACTAATTTCGTCCATCCGATACGAACTTTGTACTTTGCTATGTAGTTCTACCAGAAGTGTGTTACCATGCAAAAACTGTCTATTTCAACTAAATTCGTCCATCCGATACGAACTTTGTACTTTGCTATGTAGTTCTACCAGGAGTGTGTTACCATGCAAAAACTGTCTATTTCAACTAATTTCGTCCATCCGATACGAACTTTGTACTTTGCTATGTAGTTCTACCAGAAGTGTGTTACCATGCAAAAACTGTCTATTTCAACTAATTTTGTCCATCCGATACGAACTTTGTACTTTGCTATGTAGTTCTACCAGAAGTGTGTTACCATGCAAAAACTGTCTATTTCAACTAAATTCGTCCATCCGATACGAACTTTGTACTTTGCTATGTAGTTCTACCAGGAGTGTGTTACCATGCAAAAACTGTCTATTTCAACTAAATTCGTCCATCCGATACGAACTTTGTACTTTGCTATGTAGTTCTACCAGGAGTGTGTTACCATGCAAAAACTGTCTATTTCAACTAATTTCGTCCATCCGATACGAACTTTGTACTTTGCTATGTAGTTCTACCAGGAGTGTGTTACCATGCAAAAACTGTCTATTTCAACTAAATTCGTCCATCCGATACGAACTTTGTACTTTGCTATGTAGTTCTACCAGGAGTGTGTTACCATGCAAAAACTGTCTATTTCAACTAATTTCGTCCATCCGATACGAACTTTGTACTTTGCTATGTAGTTCTACCAGAAGTGTGTTACCATGCAAAAACTGTCTATTTCAACTAATTTTGTCCATCCGATACGAACTTTGTACTTTGCTATGTAGTTCTACCAGAAGTGTGTTACCATGCAAAAACTGTCTATTTAAACTAATTTCGTCCATCCGATACGAACTTTGTACTTTGCTATGTAGTTCTACCAGAAGTGTGTTACCATGCAAAAACTGTCTATTTCAACTAATTTTGTCCATCCGATACGAACTTTGTACTTTGCTATGTAGTTCTACCAGGAATGTGTTACCATGCAAAAACTGTCTATTTCAACTAATTTCGTCCATCCGATACGAACTTTGTACTTTGCTATGTAGTTCTACCAGGAGTGTGTTAACATGCAAAAACTGTCTATTTCAACTAATTTTGTCCATCCGATACGAACTTTGTACTTTGCTATGTAGTTCTACCAGGAATGTGTTACCATGCAAAAACTGTCTATTTCAACTAAATTCGTCCATCCGATACGAACTTTGTACTTTGCTATGTAGTTCTACCAGGAGTGTGTTACCATGCAAAAACTGTCTATTTCAACTAATTTCGTCCATCCGATACGAACTTTGTACTTTGCTATGTAGTTCTACCAGGAGTGTGTTACCATGCAAAAACTGTCTATTTCAACTAAATTCGTCCATCCGATACGAACTTTGTACTTTGCTATGTAGTTCTACCAGAAGTGTGTTACCATGCAAAAACTGTCTATTTCAACTAATTTTGTCCATCCGATACGAACTTTGTACTTTGCTATGTAGTTCTACCAGGAATGTGTTACCATGCAAAAACTGTCTATTTCAACTAATTTCGTCCATCCGATACGAACTTTGTACTTTGCTATGTAGTTCTACCAGAAGTGTGTTACCATGCAAAAACTGTTTATTTCAACTAATTTTGTCCATCCGATACGAACTTTGTACTTTGCTATGTAGTTCTACCAGGAATGTGTTACCATGCAAAAACTGTCTATTTCAACTAATTTCGTCCATCTGATACGAACTTTGTACTTTGCTATGTAGTTCTACCAGGAATGTGTTACCATGCAAAAACTGTTTATTTCAACTAATTTCGTCCATCCGATACGAACTTTGTACTTTGCTATGAAGTTCCACCAGGAATGAGTTTTCATGCAAAAACTGTCTATTTCAACTAAATTGATCCATCCAAAACGAACTTTGTACTTTGCTATGAAGTTCCACCAGGAATGAGTTTTCATGCAAAAACTGTCTATTTCAACTTAATTCGTCCATCCAAAACGAACTTTGTACTTTGCTATGAAGTTCCACCAGGAATGAGTTTTCATGCAAAAACTGTCTATTTCAACTAACTTTGTCCATCTAAAACGAACTTTGTACTTTGCTATGAAGTTCTACCAGGAATGTGTTACCATGCAAAAACTGTCTATTTCAACTAATTTTGTCCATCCGATACGAACTTTGTACTTTGCTATGTAGTTCTACCAGGAATGTGTTACCATGCAAAAACTGTCTATTTCAACTAATTTTGTCCATCCGATACGAACTTTGTACTTTGCTATGAAGTTCCACCAGGAATGAGTTTTCATGCAAAAACTGTCTATTTCAACTTAATTCGTCCATCCAAAACGAACTTTGTACTTTGCTATGAAGTTCCACCAGGAATGAGTTTTCATGCAAAAACTGTCTATTTCAACTTAATTCGTCCATCCAAAACGAACTTTGTACTTTGCTATGAAGTTCCACCAGGAATGAGTTTTCATGCAAAAACTGTCTATTTCAACTAACTTTGTCCATCTAAAACGAACTTTGTACTTTGCTATGAAGTTCTACCAGGAATGTGTTACCATGCAAAAACTGTCTATTTCAACTAATTTTGTCCATCCGATACGAACTTTGTACTTTGCTATGTAGTTCTACCAGAAGTGTGTTACCATGCAAAAACTGTCTATTTCAACTAAATTGATCCATCCAAAACGAACTTTGTACTTTGCTATGAAGTTCCACCAGGAATGAGTTTTCATGCAAAAACTGTCTATTTCAACTTAATTCGTCCATCCAAAACGAACTTTGTACTTTGCTATGAAGTTCCACCAGGAATGAGTTTTCATGCAAAAACTGTCTATTTCAACTAACTTTGTCCATCTAAAACGAACTTTGTACTTTGCTATGAAGTTCTACCAGGAATGTGTTACCATGCAGAAACTGTCTATTTCAACTAATTTTGTCCATCCGAAACGAACTTTGTACTTTGCTATGTAGTTCTACCAGAAGTGTGTTACCATGCAAAAACTGTCTATTTCAACTAAATTGATCCATCCAAAACGAACTTTGTACTTTGCTATGAAGTTCCACCAGGAATGAGTTTTCATGCAAAAACTGTCTATTTCAACTTAATTCGTCCATCCAAAACGAACTTTGTACTTTGCTATGAAGTTCCACCAGGAATGAGTTTTCATGCAAAAACTGTCTATTTCAACTTAATTCGTCCATCCAAAACGAACTTTGTACTTTGCTATGAAGTTCCACCAGGAATGAGTTTTCATGCAAAAACTGTCTATTTCAACTAACTTTGTCCATCTAAAACGAACTTTGTACTTTGCTATGAAGTTCTACCAGGAATGTGTTACCATGCAAAAACTGTCTATTTCAACTAATTTCGTCCATCCGATACGAACTTTGTACTTTGCTATGAAGTTCCACCAGGAATGAGTTTTCATGCAAAAACTGTCTATTTCAACTAAATTGATCCATCCAAAACGAACTTTGTACTTTGCTATGAAGTTCCACCAGGAATGAGTTTTCATGCAAAAACTGTCTATTTCAACTTAATTCGTCCATCCAAAACGAACTTTGTACTTTGCTATGAAGTTCCACCAGGAATGAGTTTTCATGCAAAAACTGTCTATTTCAACTAACTTTGTCCATCTAAAACGAACTTTGTACTTTGCTATGAAGTTCTACCAGGAATGTGTTACCATGCAAAAACTGTCTATTTCAACTAATTTTGTCCATCCGATACGAACTTTGTACTTTGCTATGTAGTTCTACCAGAAGTGTGTTACCATGCAAAAACTGTCTATTTCAACTAAATTGATCCATCCAAAACGAACTTTGTACTTTGCTATGAAGTTCCACCAGGAATGAGTTTTCATGCAAAAACTGTCTATTTCAACTAACTTTGTCCATCTAAAACGAACTTTGTACTTTGCTATGAAGTTCTACCAGGAATGTGTTACCATGCAAAAACTGTCTATTTCAACTAATTTTGTCCATCCGATACGAACTTTGTACTTTGCTATGTAGTTCTACCAGAAGTGTGTTACCATGCAAAAACTGTCTATTTCAACTAATTTTGTCCATCCGATACGAACTTTGTACTTTGCTATGTAGTTCTACCAGGAATGTGTTACCATGCAAAAACTGTCTATTTCAACTAATTTTGTCCATCCGATACGAACTTTGTACTTTGCTATGTAGTTCTACCAGAAGTGTGTTACCATGCAAAAACTGTTTATTTCAACTAGTTTTGTCCATCCGATACGAACTTTGTACTTTGCTATGTAGTTCTACCAGGAATGTGTTACCATGCAAAAACTGTCTATTTCAACTAATTTCGTCCATCCGATACGAACTTTGTACTTTGCTATGTAGTTCTACCAGGAGTGTTTTACCATGCAAAAACTGTCTATTTCAACTAAATTCGTCCAGCCGATACGAACTTTGTACTTTGCTATGTAGTTCTACCAGGAGTGTGTTACCATGCAAAAACTGTCTATTTCAACTAATTTTGTCCATCCGATACGAACTTTGTACTTTGCTATGTAGTTCTACCAGAAGTGTGTTACCATGCAAAAACTGTTTATTTCAACTAATTTTGTCCATCCGATACGAACTTTGTACTTTGCTATGTAGTTCTACCAGGAATGTGTTACCATGCAAAAACTGTCTATTTCAACTAATTTCGTCCATCCGATACGAACTTTGTACTTTGCTATGTAGTTCTACCAGGAGTGTTTTACCATGCAAAAACTGTCTATTTCAACTAAATTCGTCCAGCCGATACGAACTTTGTACTTTGCTATGTAGTTCTACCAGGAGTGTGTTACCATGCAAAAACTGTCTATTTCAACTAATTTCGTCCATCCGATACGAACTTTGTACTTTGCTATGTAGTTCTACCAGGAGTGTGTTACCATGCAAAAACTGTCTATTTCAACTAATTTCGTCCATCCAAAACGATTTTTGTGCTTTGCTATGTAGTTCTACCAGGAGTGTGTTACCATACAAAAACTGTCTATTTAAACTATTTTCGTCCATCCGATACGAACTTTGTACTTTGCTATGTAGTTCTACCAGGAATGTGTTACCATGCAAAAACTGTCTATTTCAACTAATTTTGTCCATCCGATACGAACTTTGTACTTTGCTATGTAGTTCTACCAGGAATGTGTTACCATGCAAAAACTGTCTATTTCAACTAAATTCGTCCAGCCGATACGAACTTTGTACTTTGCTATGTAGTTCTACCAGGAGTGTGTTACCATGCAAAAACTGTCTATTTCAACTAATTTCGTCCATCCGATACGAACTTTGTACTTTGCTATGTAGTTCTACCAGGAGTGTGTTACCATGCAAAAACTGTCTATTTCAACTAATTTCGTCCATCCAAAACGATTTTTGTGCTTTGCTATGTAGTTCTACCAGGAGTGTGTTACCATACAAAAACTGTCTATTTAAACTATTTTCGTCCATCCGATACGAACTTTGTACTTTGCTATGTAGTTCTACCAGGAATGTGTTACCATGCAAAAACTGTCTATTTCAACTAATTTCGTCCATCCGATACGAACTTTGTACTTTGCTATGTAGTTCTACCAGAAGTGTGTTACCATGCAAAAACTGTCTATTTCAACTAATTTCGTCCATCCGATACGAACTTTGTACTTTGCTATGTAGTTCTACCAGAAGTGTGTTACCATGCAAAAACTGTCTATTTCAACTAATTTTGTCCATCCGATACGAACTTTGTACTTTGCTATGTAGTTCTACCAGAAGTGTGTTACCATGCAAAAACTGTCTATTTCAACTAATTTCGTCCATCCGATACGAACTTTGTACTTTGCTATGTAGTTCTACCAGGAGTGTGTTACCATTCAAAAACTGTCTATTTCAACTAATTTCGTCCATCCGATACGAACTTTGTACTTTGCTATGTAGTTCTACCAGGAGTGTGTTACCATGCAAAAACTGTCTATTTCAACTAATTTCGTCCATCCGATACGAACTTTGTACTTTGCTATGTAGTTCTACCAGGAGTGTGTTACCATGCAAAAACTGTCTATTTCAACTAATTTCGTCCATCCGATACGAACTTTGTACTTTGCTATGTAGTTCTACCAGAAGTGTGTTACCATGCAAAAACTGTCTATTTCAACTAATTTTGTCCATCCGATACGAACTTTGTACTTTGCTATGTAGTTCTACCAGAAGTGTGTTACCATGCAAAAACTGTCTATTTAAACTAATTTCGTCCATCCGATACGAACTTTGTACTTTGCTATGTAGTTCTACCAGAAGTGTGTTACCATGCAAAAACTGTCTATTTCAACTAATTTTGTCCATTCGATACGAACTTTGTACTTTGCTATGTAGTTCTACCAGGAATGTGTTACCATGCAAAAACTGTCTATTTCAACTAATTTCGTCCATCCGATACGAACTTTGTACTTTGCTATGTAGTTCTACCAGAAGTGTGTTACCATGCAAAAACTGTCTATTTCAACTAATTTTGTCCATCCGATACGAACTTTGTACTTTGCTATGTAGTTCTACCAGGAGTGTGTTACCATGCAAAAACTGTCTATTTCAACTAATTTCGTCCATCCGATACGAACTTTGTACTTTGCTATGTAGTTCTACCAGGAATGTGTTACCATGCAAAAACTGTCTATTTCAACTAATTTCGTCCATCCGATACGAACTTTGTACTTTGCTATGTAGTTCTACCAGAAGTGTGTTACCATGCAAAAACTGTCTATTTCAACTAATTTCGTCCATCCGATACGAACTTTGTACTTTGCTATGTAGTTCTACCAGAAGTGTGTTACCATGCAAAAACTGTCTATTTCAACTAATTTCGTCCATCCGATACGAACTTTGTACTTTGCTATGTAGTTCTACCAGAAGTGTGTTACCATGCAAAAACTGTCTATTTCAACTAATTTTGTCCATCCGATACGAACTTTGTACTTTGCTATGTAGTTCTACAGGAATGTGTTACCATACAAAAACTGTCTATTTCAACTAATTTCGTCCATCCGATACGAACTTTGTACTTTGCTATGTAGTTCTACCAGAAGTGTGTTACCATGCAAAAACTGTCTATTTAAACTAATTTCGTCCATCCGATACGAACTTTGTACTTTGCTATGTAGTTCTACCAGAAGTGTGTTACCATGCAAAAACTGTCTATTTCAACTAATTTCGTCCATCCGATACGAACTTTGTACTTTGCTATGTAGTTCTACCAGAAGTGTGTTACCATGCAAAAACTGTCTATTTCAACTAATTTCGTCCATCCGATACGAACTTTGTACTTTGCTATGTAGTTCTACCAGAAGTGTGTTACCATGCAAAAACTGTCTATTTCAACTAATTTCGTCCATCCGATACGAACTTTGTACTTTGCTATGTAGTTCTACCAGGAATGTGTTACCATGCAAAAACTGTCTATTTCAACTAATTTCGTCCATCCGATACGAACTTTGTACTTTGCTATGTAGTTCTACCAGAAGTGTGTTACCATGCAAAAACTGTCTATTTCAACTAATTTCGTCCATCCGATACGAACTTTGTACTTTTGCTATGTAGTTCTACCAGAAGTGTGTTACCATGCAAAAACTGTCTATTTCAACTAATTTCGTCCATCCGATACGAACTTTGTACTTTGCTATGTAGTTCTACCAGAAGTGTGTTACCATGCAAAAACTGTCTATTTCAACTAATTTTGTCCATCCGATACGAACTTTGTACTTTGCTATGTAGTTCTACCAGGAATGTGTTACCATACAAAAACTGTCTATTTCAACTAATTTCGTCCATCCGATACGAACTTTGTACTTTGCTATGTAGTTCTACCAGAAGTGTGTTACCATGCAAAAACTGTCTATTTAAACTAATTTCGTCCATCCGATACGAACTTTGTACTTTGCTATGTAGTTCTACCAGAAGTGTGTTACCATGCAAAAACTGTCTATTTCAACTAATTTTGTCCATCCGATACGAACTTTGTACTTTGCTATGTAGTTCTACCAGAAGTGTGTTACCATGCAAAAACTGTCTATTTCAACTAATTTCGTCCATCCGATACGAACTTTGTACTTTGCTATGTAGTTCTACCAGGAGTGTGTTACCATGCAAAAACTGTCTATTTCAACTAAATTCGTCCATCCGATACGAACTTTGTACTTTGCTATGTAGTTCTACCAGGAGTGTGTTACCATGCAAAAACTGTCTATTTCAACTAATTTCGTCCATCCGATACGAACTTTGTACTTTGCTATGTAGTTCTACCAGGAGTGTGTTACCATGCAAAAACTGTCTATTTCAACTAATTTTGTCCATCCGATACGAACTTTGTACTTTGCTATGTAGTTCTACCAGGAATGTGTTACCATGCAAAAACTGTCTATTTCAACTAATTTTGTCCATCCGATACGAACTTTGTACTTTGCTATGTAGTTCTACCAGGAATGTGTTACCATGCAAAAACTGTCTATTTCAACTAATTTCGTCCATCCGATACGAACTTTGTACTTTGCTATGTAGTTCTACCAGAAGTGTGTTACCATGCAAAAACTGTCTATTTCAACTAATTTTGTCCATCCGATACGAACTTTGTACTTTGCTATGTAGTTCTACCAGGAATGTGTTACCATGCAAAAACTGTCTATTTCAACTAATTTCGTCCATCTGATACGAACTTTGTACTTTGCTATGTAGTTCTACCAGGAATGTGTTACCATGCAAAAACTGTTTATTTCAACTAATTTCGTCCATTCGATACGAACTTTGTACTTTGCTATGTAGTTCTACCAGGAATGTGTTACCATGCAAAAACTGTCTATTTAAACTAATTTCGTCCATCCGATACGAACTTTGTACTTTGCTATGTAGTTCTACCAGAAGTGTGTTACCATGCAAAAACTGTCTATTTCAACTAATTTTGTCCATCCGATACGAACTTTGTACTTTGCTATGTAGTTCTACCAGGAATGTGTTACCATGCAAAAACTGTCTATTTCAACTAATTTCGTCCATCCGATACGAACTTTGTACTTTGCTATGTAGTTCTACCAGGAGTGTGTTACCATGCAAAAACTGTCTATTTCAACTAAATTCGTCCATCCGATACGAACTTTGTACTTTGCTATGTAGTTCTACCAGGAGTGTGTTACCATGCAAAAACTGTCTATTTCAACTAATTTCGTCCATCCGATACGAACTTTGTACTTTGCTATGTAGTTCTACCAGGAATGTGTTACCATACAAAAACTGTCTATTTCAACTAATTTCGTCCATCCGATACGAACTTTGTACTTTGCTATGTAGTTCTACCAGGAGTGTGTTACCATGCAAAAACTGTCTATTTCAACTAATTTTGTCCATCCGATACGAACTTTGTACTTTGCTATGTAGTTCTACCAGAAGTGTGCTACCATGCAAAAACTGTCTATTTAAACTAATTTCGTCCATCCGATACGAACTTTGTACTTTGCTATGTAGTTCTACCAGAAGTGTGTTACCATGCAAAAACTGTCTATTTCAACTAATTTTGTCCATCCGATACGAACTTTGTACTTTGCTATGTAGTTCTACCAGGAATGTGTTACCATGCAAAAACTGTCTATTTCAACTAATTTCGTCCATCCGATACGAACTTTGTACTTTGCTATGTAGTTCTACCAGAAGTGTTTTACCATGCAAGAACTGTCTATTTCAACTAATTTTGTCCATCCGATACGAACTTTGTACTTTGCTATGTAGTTCTACCAGGAATGTGTTACCATGCAAAAACTGTCTATTTCAACTAATTTCGTCCATCTGATACGAACTTTGTACTTTGCTATGTAGTTCTACCAGGAATGTGTTACCATGCAAAAACTGTTTATTTCAACTAATTTCGTCCATCCGATACGAACTTTGTACTTTGCTATGTAGTTCTACCAGGAGTGTGTTACCATGCAAAAACTGTCTATTTCAACTAATTTCGTCCATCCGATACGAACTTTGTACTTTGCTATGTAGTTCTACCAGAAGTGTTTTACCATGCAAGAACTGTCTATTTCAACTAATTTTTGTCCATCCGATACGAACTTTGTACTTTGCTATGTAGTTCTACCAGGAATGTGTTACCATGCAAAAACTGTCTATTTAAACTAATTTCGTCCATCTGATACGAACTTTGTACTTTGCTATGTAGTTCTACCAGGAATGTGTTACCATGCAAAAACTGTTTATTTCAACTAATTTTGTCCATCCGATACGAACTTTGTACTTTGCTATGTAGTTCTACCAGGAATGTGTTACCATGCAAAAACTGTCTATTTCAACTAATTTCGTCCATCCGATACGAACTTTGTACTTTGCTATGTAGTTCTACCAGAAGTGTTTTACCATGCAAGAACTGTCTATTTCAACTAATTTTGTCCATCCGATACGAACTTTGTACTTTGCTATGTAGTTCTTACCAGAAGTGTGTTACCATGCAAAAACTGTCTATTTCAACTAATTTTGTCCATCCGATACGAACTTTGTACTTTGCTATGTAGTTCTACCAGGAATGTGTTACCATACAAAAACTGTCTATTTCAACTAAGTTCGTCCATCCGATACGAACTTTGTACTTTGCTATGTAGTTCTACCAGGAGTGTGTTACCATGCAAAAACTGTCTATTTCAACTAATTTCGTCCATCCGATACGAACTTTGTACTTTGCTATGTAGTTCTACCAGGAGTGTGTTACCATGCAAAAACTGTCTATTTCAACTAATTTCGTCCATCCAAAACGATTTTTGTGCTTTGCTATGTAGTTCTACCAGAAGTGTGTTACCATACAAAAACTGTCTATTTCAACTATTTTCGTCCATCCGATACGAACTTTGTACTTTTGCTATGTAGTTCTACCAGAAGTGTGTTACCATGCAAAAACTGTCTATTTAAACTAATTTTGTCCATCCGATACGAACTTTGTACTTTGCTATGTAGTTCTACCAGGAATGTGTTACCATACAAAAACTGTCTATTTCAACTAATTTCGTCCATCCGATACGAACTTTGTACTTTGCTATGTAGTTCTACCAGGAATGTGTTACCATGCAAAAACTGTCTATTTCAACTAATTTCGTCCATCTGATACGAACTTTGTACTTTGCTATGTAGTTCTACCAGGAATGTGTTACCATGCAAAAACTGTTTATTTCAACTAATTTCGTCCATCCGATACGAACTTTGTACTTTGCTATGTAGTTCTACCAGGAGTGTGTTACCATGCAAAAACTGTCTATTTCAACTAATTTCGTCCATCCGATACGAACTTTGTACTTTGCTATGTAGTTCTACCAGGAGTGTGTTACCATGCAAAAAGCTGTCTATTTCAACTAATTTCGTCCATCCGATACGAACTTTGTACTTTGCTATGTAGTTCTACCAGAAGTGTGTTACCATGCAAAAACTGTCTATTTCAACTAATTTTGTCCATCCGATACGAACTTTGTACTTTGCTATGTAGTTCTACCAGGAATGTGTTACCATACAAAAACTGTCTATTTCAACTAATTTCGTCCATCCGATACGAACTTTGTACTTTGCTATGTAGTTCTACCAGGAGTGTGTTACCATGCAAAAACTGTCTATTTCAACTAATTTCGTCCATCCGATACGAACTTTGTACTTTGCTATGTAGTTCTACCAGGAGTGTGTTACCATGCAAAAACTGTCTATTTCAACTAATTTCGTCCATCCGATACGAACTTTGTACTTTGCTATGTAGTTCTACCAGGAGTGTGTTACCATGCAAAAACTGTCTATTTCAACTAATTTCGTCCATCCGATACGAACTTTGTACTTTGCTATGTAGTTCTACCAGGAATGTGTTACCATGCAAAAACTGTCTATTTAAACTATTTTCGTCCATCCGATACGAACTTTGTACTTTGCTATGTAGTTCTACCAGGAATGTGTTACCATGCAAAAACTGTCTATTTCAACTAATTTCGTCCATCCGATACGAACTTTGTACTTTGCTATGTACTTCTACCAGGAATGTGTTACCATGCAAAAACTGTCTATTTCAACTAATTTTGTCCATCCGATACGAACTTTGTACTTTGCTATGTAGTTCTACCAGGAATGTGTTTACCATACAAAAACTGTCTATTTCAACTAATTTCGTCCATCCGATACGAACTTTGTACTTTGCTATGTAGTTCTACCAGAAGTGTGTTACCATGCAAAAACTGTCTATTTCAACTAATTTCGTCCATCCGATACGAACTTTGTACTTTGCTATGTAGTTCTACCAGAAGTGTGTTACCATGCAAAAACTGTCTATTTAAACTAATTTTGTCCATCCGATACGAACTTTGTACTTTGCTATGTAGTTCTACCAGAAGTGTGTTACCATACAAAAACTGTCTATTTCAACTAATTTCGTCCATCCGATACGAACTTTGTACTTTGCTATGTAGTTCTACCAGAAGTGTGTTACCATGCAAAAACTGTCTATTTAAACTAATTTCGTCCATCCGATACGAACTTTGTACTTTGCTATGTAGTTCTACCAGAAGTGTGTTACCATGCAAAAACTGTCTATTTCAACTAATTTTGTCCATCCGATACGAACTTTGTACTTTGCTATGTAGTTCTACCAGGAATGTGTTACCATGCAAAAACTGTCTATTTCAACTAATTTCGTCCATCCGATACGAACTTTGTACTTTGCTATGTAGTTCTACCAGAAGTGTGTTACCATGCAAAAACTGTCTATTTCAACTAATTTTGTCCATCCGATACGAACTTTGTACTTTGCTATGTAGTTCTACCAGGAATGTGTTACCATACAAAAACTGTCTATTTCAACTAATTTCGTCCATCCGATACGAACTTTGTACTTTGCTATGTAGTTCTACCAGAAGTGTGTTACCATGCAAAAACTGTCTATTTCAACTAATTTTGTCCATCCGATACGAACTTTGTACTTTGCTATGTAGTTCAACCAGAAGTGTGTTACCATGCAAAAACTGTCTATTTCAACTAATTTCGTCCATCCGATACGAACTTTGTACTTTGCTATGTAGTTCTACCAGGAGTGTGTTACCATGCAAAAACTGTCTATTTCAACTAAATTCGTCCATCCGATACGAACTTTGTACTTTGCTATGTAGTTCTACCAGGAGTGTGTTACCATGCAAAAACTGTCTATTTCAACTAATTTCGTCCATCCGATACGAACTTTGTACTTTGCTATGTAGTTCTACCAGGAGTGTGTTACCATGCAAAAACTGTCTATTTCAACTAATTTTGTCCATCCGATACGAACTTTGTACTTTGCTATGTAGTTCTACCAGAAGTGTGTTACCATGCAAAAACTGTCTATTTCAACTAATTTTGTCCATCCGATACGAACTTTGTACTTTGCTATGTAGTTCTACCAGAAGTGTGTTACCATGCAAAAACTGTCTATTTCAACTAATTTTGTCCATCCGATACGAACTTTGTACTTTGCTATGTAGTTCTACCAGAAGTGTGTTACCATGCAAAAACTGTCTATTTCAACTAATTTTGTCCATCCGATACGAACTTTGTACTTTGCTATGTAGTTCTACCAGGAGTGTGTTACCATGCAAAAACTGTCTATTTCAACTAATTTTGTCCATCCGATACGAACTTTGTACTTTGCTATGTAGTTCTACCAGAAGTGTGTTACCATGCAAAAACTGTCTATTTCAACTAATTTTGTCCATCCGATACGAACTTTGTACTTTGCTATGTAGTTCTACCAGAAGTGTGTTACCATGCAAAAACTGTCTATTTCAACTAATTTCGTCCATCCGATACGAACTTTGTACTTTGCTATGTAGTTCTACCAGGAATGTGTTACCATACAAAAACTGTCTATTTCAACTAATTTCGTCCATCCGATACGAACTTTGTACTTTGCTATGTAGTTCTACCAGGAGTGTGTTACCATGCAAAAACTGTCTATTTCAACTAATTTTGTCCATCCGATACGAACTTTGTACTTTGCTATGTAGTTCTACCAGGAGTGTGTTACCATGCAAAAACTGTCTATTTCAACTAATTTTGTCCATCCGATACGAACTTTGTACTTTGCTATGTAGTTCTACCAGAAGTGTGTTACCATGCAAAAACTGTCTATTTCAACTAATTTCGTCCATCCGATACGAACTTTGTACTTTGCTATGTAGTTCTACCAGAAGTGTGTTACCATGCAAAAACTGTCTATTTCAACTAATTTCGTCCATCCGATACGAACTTTGTACTTTGCTATGTAGTTCTACCAGAAGTGTGTTACCATGCAAAAACTGTCTATTTCAACTAATTTTGTCCATCCGATACGAACTTTGTACTTTGCTATGTAGTTCTACCAGGAATGTGATACCATACAAAAACTGTCTATTTAAACTATTTTCGTCCATCCGATACGAACTTTGTACTTTGCTATGTAGTTCTACCAGGAATGTGTTACCATGCAAAAACTGTCTATTTCAACTAATTTCGTCCATCCGATACGAACTTTGTACTTTGCTATGTACTTCTACCAGAATGTGTTACCATGCAAAAACTGTCTATTTCAACTAATTTTGTCCATCCGATACGAACTTTGTACTTTGCTATGTAGTTCTACCAGGAATGTGTTACCATACAAAAACTGTCTATTTCAACTAATTTCGTCCATCCGATACGAACTTTGTACTTTGCTATGTAGTTCTACCAGAAGTGTGTTACCATACAAAAACTGTCTATTTCAACTAATTTCGTCCATCCGATACGAACTTTGTACTTTGCTATGTAGTTCTACCAGAAGTGTGTTACCATGCAAAAACTGTCTATTTAAACTAATTTTGTCCATCCGATACGAACTTTGTACTTTGCTATGTAGTTCTACCAGGAATGTGTTACCATACAAAAACTGTCTATTTCAACTAATTTCGTCCATCCGATACGAACTTTGTACTTTGCTATGTAGTTCTACCAGGAATGTGTTACCATACAAAAACTGTCTATTTCAACTAATTTCGTCCATCCGATACGAACTTTGTACTTTGCTATGTAGTTCTACCAGAAGTGTGTTACCATGCAAAAACTGTCTATTTAAACTAATTTCGTCCATCCGATACGAACTTTGTACTTTGCTATGTAGTTCTACCAGAAGTGTGTTACCATGCAAAAACTGTCTATTTCAACTAATTTTGTCCATCCGATACGAACTTTGTACTTTGCTATGTAGTTCTACCAGAAGTGTGTTACCATGCAAAAACTGTCTATTTCAACTAATTTCGTCCATCCGATACGAACTTTGTACTTTGCTATGTAGTTCTACCAGGAGTGTGTTACCATGCAAAAACTGTCTATTTCAACTAAATTCGTCCATCCGATACGAACTTTGTACTTTGCTATGTAGTTCTACCAGAAGTGTGTTACCATGCAAAAACTGTCTATTTCAACTAATTTTGTCCATCCGATACGAACTTTGTACTTTGCTATGTAGTTCTACCAGGAATGTGTTACCATACAAAAACTGTCTATTTCAACTAATTTCGTCCATCCGATACGAACTTTGTACTTTGCTATGTAGTTCTACCAGAAGTGTGTTACCATGCAAAAACTGTCTATTTAAACTAATTTCGTCCATCCGATACGAACTTTGTACTTTGCTATGTAGTTCTACCAGAAGTGTGTTATCATGCAAAAACTGTCTATTTCAACTAATTTCGTCCATCCGATACGAACTTTGTACTTTGCTATGTAGTTCTACCAGGAGTGTGTTACCATGCAAAAACTGTCTATTTCAACTAATTTCGTCCATCCGATACGAACTTTGTACTTTGCTATGTAGTTCTACCAGGAATGTGTTACCATACAAAAACTGTCTATTTAAACTAATTTCGTCCATCCGATACGAACTTTGTACTTTGCTATGTAGTTCTACCAGGAGTGTGTTACCATGCAAAAACTGTCTATTTCAACTAATTTTGTCCATCCGATACGAACTTTGTACTTTGCTATGTAGTTCTACCAGAAGTGTGTTACCATGCAAAAACTGTCTATTTCAACTAATTTTGTCCATCCGATACGAACTTTGTACTTTGCTATGTAGTTCTACCAGAAGTGTGTTACCATGCAAAAACTGTCTATTTAAACTAATTTCGTCCATCCGATACGAACTTTGTACTTTGCTATGTAGTTCTACCAGAAGTGTGTTACCATGCAAAAACTGTCTATTTCAACTAATTTTATCCATCCGATACGAACTTTGTACTTTGCTATGTAGTTTCTACCAGGAATGTGTTACCATGCAAAAACTGTCTATTTCAACTAATTTCGTCCATCCGATACTAACTTTGTACTTTGCTATGTAGTTCTACCAGAAGTGTGTTACCATGCAAAAACTGTCTATTTCAACTAATTTCGTCCATCCGATACGAACTTTGTACTTTGCTATGTAGTTCTACCAGGAATGTGTTACCATGCAAAAACTGTCTATTTCAACTAATTTCGTCCATCTGATACGAACTTTGTACTTTGCTATGTAGTTCTACCAGGAATGTGTTACCATGCAAAAACTGTTTATTTCAACTAATTTCGTCCATCCGATACGAACTTTGTACTTTGCTATGTAGTTCTACCAGGAATGTGTTACCATGCAAAAACTGTCTATTTCAACTAATTTCGTCCATCCGATACGAACTTTGTACTTTGCTATGTAGTTCTACCAGGAGTGTGTTACCATGCAAAAACTGTCTATTTCAACTAATTTCGTCCATCCGATACGAACTTTGTACTTTGCTATGTAGTTCTACCAGAAGTGTGTTACCATGCAAAAACTGTCTATTTCAACTAATTTTGTCCATCCGATACGAACTTTGTACTTTGCTATGTAGTTCTACCAGAAGTGTGTTACCATGCAAAAACTGTCTATTTAAACTAATTTCGTCCATCCGATACGAACTTTGTACTTTGCTATGTAGTTCTACCAGGAGGTGTGTTACCATGCAAAAACTGTCTATTTCAACTAATTTCGTCCATCCAAAACGATTTTTGTGCTTTGCTATGTAGTTCTACCAGAAGTGTGTTACCATGCAAAAACTGTCTATTTCAACTAATTTCGTCCATCCGATACGAACTTTGTACTTTGCTATGTAGTTCTACCAGAAGTGTGTTACCATGCAAAAACTGTCTATTTCAACTAATTTCGTCCATCCGATACGAACTTTGTACTTTGCTATGTAGTTCTACCAGAAGTGTGTTACCATGCAAAAACTGTCTATTTAAACTAATTTCGTCCATCCGATACGAACTTTGTACTTTGCTATGTAGTTCTACCAGAAGTGTGTTACCATGCAAAAAACTGTCTATTTCAACTAATTTTATCCATCCGATACGAACTTTGTACTCTATGTAGTTCTACCAGGAGTGTGTTACCATACAAAAACTGTCTATTTAAACTATTTTCGTCCATCCGATACGAACTTTGTACTTTGCTATGTAGTTCTACCAGGAATGTGTTACCATGCAAAAACTGTCTATTTCAACTAATTTCGTCCATCCGATACGAACTTTGTACTTTGCTATGTAGTTCTACCAGAAGTGTGTTACCATGCAAAAACTGTCTATTTCAACTAATTTCGTCCATCCGATACGAACTTTGTACTTTGCTATGTAGTTCTACCAGAAGTGTGTTACCATGCAAAAACTGTCTATTTCAACTAATTTTGTCCATCCGATACGAACTTTGTACTTTGCTATGTAGTTCTACCAGGAATGTGTTACCATACAAAAACTGTCTATTTCAACTAATTTTGTCCATCCGATACGAACTTTGTACTTTGCTATGTAGTTCTACCAGAAGTGTGTTACCATGCAAAAACTGTCTATTTCAACTATTTTCGTCCATCCGATACGAACTTTGTACTTTGCTATGTAGTTCTACCAGGAATGTGTTACCATACAAAAACTGTCTATTTCAACTAATTTCGTCCATCCGATACGAACTTTGTACTTTGCTATGTAGTTCTACCAGGAATGTGTTACCATGCAAAAACTGTCTATTTCAACTAATTTCGTCCATCCGATACGAACTTTGTACTTTGCTATGTAGTTCTACCAGGAATGTGTTACCATACAAAAACTGTCTATTTCAACTATTTTCGTCCATCCGATACGAACTTTGTACTTTGCTATGTAGTTCTACCAGGAATGTGTTACCATACAAAAACTGTCTATTTCAACTAATTTCGTCCATCCGATACGAACTTGGTACTTTGCTATGTAGTTCTACCAGGAATGTGTTACCATGCAAAAACTGTCTATTTCAACTAATTTCGTCCATCCGATACGAACTTTGTACTTTGCTATGTAGTTCTACCAGGAATGTGTTACCATACAAAAACTGTCTATTTCAACTAATTTCGTCCATCCGATACGAACTTTGTACTTTGCTATGTAGTTCTACCAGAAGTGTGTTACCATGCAAAAACTGTCTTTTTCAACTAATTTTGTCCATCCGATACGAACTTTGTACTTTGCTATGTAGTTCTACCAGGAATGTGTTACCATACAAAAACTGTCTATTTCAACTAATTTCGTCCATCCGATACGAACTTTGTACTTTGCTATGTAGTTCTACCAGAAGTGTGTTACCATGCAAAAACTGTCTATTTCAACTAATTTCGTCCATCCGATACGAACTTTGTACTTTGCTATGTAGTTCTACCAGGAATGTGTTACCATACAAAAACTGTCTATTTCAACTAATTTCGTCCATCCGATACGAACTTTGTACTTTGCTATGTAGTTCTACCAGAAGTGTGTTACCATGCAAAAACTGTCTATTTCAACTAATTTCGTCCATCCGATACGAACTTTGTACTTTGCTATGTAGTTCTACCAGAAGTGTGTTACCATGCAAAAACTGTCTATTTCAACTAATTTTGTCCATCCGATACGAACTTTGTACTTTGCTATGTAGTTCTACCAGGAGTGTGTTACCATACAAAAACTGTCTATTTAAACTAATTTTGTCCATCCGATACGAACTTTGTACTTTGCTATGTAGTTCTACCAGGAGTGTGTTACCATACAAAAACTGTCTATTTAAACTAATTTCGTCCATCCGATACGAACTTTGTACTTTGCTATGTAGTTCTACCAGAAGTGTGTTACCATGCAAAAACTGTCTATTTCAACTAATTTTGTCCATCCGATACGAACTTTGTACTTTGCTATGTAGTTCTACCAGAAGTGTGTTACCATGCAAAAACTGTCTATTTCAACTAATTTCGTCCATCCGATACGAACTTTGTACTTTGCTATGTAGTTCTACCAGGAATGTGTTACCATGCAAAAACTGTCTATTTCAACTAATTTCGTCCATCCAATACGAACTTTGTACTTTGCTATGTAGTTCTACCAGAAGTGTGTTACCATGCAAAAACTGTCTATTCCAACTAATTTCGTCCATCCGATACGAACTTTGTATTTTGCTATGTAGTTCTACCAGGAATGTGTTACCATGCAAAAACTGTCTATTTCAACTAATTTCGTCCATCCGATACGAACTTTGTACTTTGCTATGTAGTTCTACCAGGAATGTGTTACCATGCAAAAACTGTCTATTTCAACTAATTTCGTCCATCCGATACGAACTTTGTACTTTGCTATGTAGTTCTACCAGAAGTGTGTTACCATGCAAAAACTGTCTATTTCAACTAATTTTGTCCATCCGATACGAACTTTGTACTTTGCTATGTAGTTCTACCAGGAATGTGTTACCATACAAAAACTGTCTATTTCAACTAATTTCGTCCATCCGATACGAACTTTGTACTTTGCTATGTAGTTCTACCAGGAGTGTGTTACCATGCAAAAACTGTCTATTTCAACTAAATTCGTCCATCCGATACGAACTTTGTACTTTGCTATGTAGTTCTACCAGGAATGTGTTACCATACAAAAACTGTCTATTTAAACTAATTTTGTCCATCCGATACGAACTTTGTACTTTGCTATGTAGTTCTACCAGAAGTGTGTTACCATGCAAAAACTGTCTATTTCAACTAATTTTGTCCATCCGATACGAACTTTGTACTTTGCTATGTAGTTCTACCAGGAATGTGTTACCATGCAAAAACTGTCTATTTCAACTAATTTCGTCCATCCGATACGAACTTTGTACTTTGCTATGTAGTTATACCAGGAGTGTGTTACCATGCAAAAACTGTCTATTTCAACTAATTTTGTCCATCCGATACGAACTTTGTACTTTGCTATGTAGTTCTACCAGGAATGTGTTACCATGCAAAAACTGTCTATTTCAACTAATTTCGTCCATCCGATACGAACTTTGTACTTTGCTATGTAGTTCTACCAGAAGTGTGTTACCATGCAAAAACTGTCTATTTAAACTAATTTCGTCCATCCGATACGAACTTTGTACTTTGCTATGTAGTTCTACCAGGAGTTTGTTACCATGCAAAAACTGTCTATTTCAACTAAATTCGTCCATCCGATACGAACTTTGTACTTTGTTATGTAGTTCTACCAGAAATGTGTTACCATGCAAAAACTGTCTATTTCAACTAATTTCGTCCATCCGATACGAACTTTGTACTTTGCTATGTAGTTCTACCAGAAGTGTGTTACCATGCAAAAACTGTCTATTTCAACTAATTTCGTCCATCCGATACGAACTTTGTACTTTGCTATATAGTTCTACCAGGAATGTGTTACCATGCAAAAACTGTCTATTTCAACTAATTTTGTCCATCCGATACGAACTTTGTACTTTGCTATGTAGTTCTACCAGGAGTGTGTTACCATACAAAAACTGTCTATTTAAACTATTTTCGTCCATCCGATACGAACTTTGTACTTTGCTATGTAGTTCTACCAGGAATGTGTTACCATGCAAAAACTGTCTATTTCAACTAATTTCGTCCATCCGATACGAACTTTGTACTTTGCTATGTAGTTCTACCAGAAGTGTGTTACCATGCAAAAACTGTCTATTTCAACTAATTTCGTCCATCCGATACGAACTTTGTACTTTGCTATGTAGTTCTACCAGAAGTGTGTTACCATGCAAAAACTGTCTATTTCAACTAATTTCGTCCATCCGATACGAACTTTGTACTTTGCTATGTAGTTCTACCAGGAATGTGTTACCATACAAAAACTGTCTATTTCAACTAATTTCGTCCATCCGATACGAACTTTGTACTTTGCTATGTAGTTCTACCAGAAGTGTGTTACCATGCGAAAACTGTCTATTTCAACTAATTTTGTCCATCCGATACGAACTTTGTACTTTGCTATGTAGTTCTACCAGGAATGTGTTACCATACAAAAACTGTCTATTTCAACTAATTTCGTCCATCCGATACGAACTTTGTACTTTGCTATGTAGTTCTACCAGAAGTGTGTTACCATGCAAAAACTGTCTATTTCAACTAATTTCGTCCATCCGATACGAACTTTGTACTTTGCTATGTAGTTCTACCAGAAGTGTGTTACCATGCAAAAACTGTCTATTTCAACTAATTTTGTCCATCCGATACGAACTTTGTACTTTGCTATGTAGTTCTACCAGGAGTGTGTTACCATACAAAAACTGTCTATTTAAACTAATTTCGTCCATCCGATACGAACTTTGTACTTTGCTATGTAGTTCTACCAGAAGTGTGTTACCATACAAAAACTGTCTATTTAAACTAATTTCGTCCATCCGATACGAACTTTGTACTTTGCTATGTAGTTCTACCAGAAGTGTGTTACCATGCAAAAACTGTCTATTTCAACTAATTTCGTCCATCCGATACGAACTTTGTACTTTGCTATGTAGTTCTACCAGAAGTGTGTTACCATGCAAAAACTGTCTATTTCAACTAATTTTGTCCATCCGATACGAACTTTGTACTTTGCTATGTAGTTCTACCAGAAGTGTGTTACCATGCAAAAACTGTCTATTTCAACTAATTTCGTCCATCCGATACGAACTTTGTACTTTGCTATGTAGTTCTACCAGGAATGTGTTACCATGCAAAAACTGTCTATTTCAACTAATTTCGTCCATCCAATACGAACTTTGTACTTTACTATGTAGTTCTACCAGAAGTGTGTTACCATGCAAAAACTGTCTATTTCAACTAATTTTGTCCATCCGATACGAACTTTGTACTTTGCTATGTAGTTCTACCAGGAATGTGTTACCATACAAAAACTGTCTATTTCAACTAATTTTGTCCATCCGATACGAACTTTGTACTTTGCTATGTAGTTCTACCAGAAGTGTGTTACCATGCAAAAACTGTCTATTTCAACTAATTTTGTCCATCCGATACGAACTTTGTACTTTGCTATGTAGTTCTACCAGAAGTGTGTTACCATGCAAAAACTGTCTATTTCAACTAATTTCGTCCATCCGATACGAACTTTGTACTTTGCTATGTAGTTCTACCAGAAGTGTGTTACCATGCAAAAACTGTCTATTTCAACTAATTTTGTCCATCCGATACGAACTTTGTACTTTGCTATGTAGTTCTACCAGGAATGTGTTACCATACAAAAACTGTCTATTTCAACTAATTTCGTCCATCCGATACGAACTTTGTACTTTGCTATGTAGTTCTACCAGAAATGTGTTACCATGCAAAAACTGTCTACTTCAACTAATTTCGTCCATCCGATACGAACTTTGTACTTTGCTATGTAGTTCTACCAGAAGTGTGTTACCATGCAAAAACTGTCTATTTCAACTAATTTCGTCCATCCGATACGAACTTTGTACTTTGCTATATAGTTCTACCAGGAATGTGTTACCATGCAAAAACTGTCTATTTCAACTAATTTTGTCCATCCGATACGAACTTTGTACTTTGCTATGTAGTTCTACCAGAAGTGTGTTACCATGCAAAAACTGTCTATTTAAACTAATTTCGTCCATCCGATACGAACTTTGTACTTTGCTATGTAGTTCTACCAGAAGTGTGTTACCATGCAAAAACTGTCTATTTCAACTAATTTTGTCCATCCGATACGAACTTTGTACTTTGCTATGTAGTTCTACCAGAAGTGTGTTACCATGCAAAAACTGTCTATTTCAACTAATTTCGTCCATCCGATACGAACTTTGTACTTTGCTATATAGTTCTACCAGGAATGTGTTACCATGCAAAAACTGTCTATTTCAACTAATTTCGTCCATCCGATACGAACTTTGTACTTTGCTATGTAGTTCTACCAGAAGTGTGTTACCATGCAAAAACTGTCTATTTAAACTAATTTTGTCCATCCGATACGAACTTTGTACTTTGCTATGTAGTTCTACCAGAAGTGTGTTACCATGCAAAAACTGTCTATTTCAACTAAATTCGTCCATCCGATACGAACTTTGTACTTTGCTATGTAGTTCTACCAGGAATGTGTTACCATACAAAAACTGTCTATTTCAACTAATTTCGTCCATCCGATACGAACTTTGTACTTTGCTATGTAGTTATACCAGGAGTGTGTTACCATGCAAAAACTGTCTATTTCAACTAATTTTGTCCATCCGATACGAACTTTGTACTTTGCTATGTAGTTCTACCAGGAATGTGTTACCATGCAAAAACTGTCTATTTCAACTAATTTCGTCCATCCGATACGAACTTTGTACTTTGCTATGTAGTTCTACCAGAAGTGTGTTACCATGCAAAAACTGTCTATTTAAACTAATTTCGTCCATCCGATACGAACTTTGTACTTTGCTATGTAGTTCTACCAGGAGTTTGTTACCATGCAAAAACTGTCTATTTCAACTAAATTCGTCCATCCGATACGAACTTTGTACTTTGCTATGTAGTTCTACCAGAAATGTGTTACCATGCAAAAACTGTCTATTTCAACTAATTTCGTCCATCCGATACGAACTTTGTACTTTGCTATGTAGTTCTACCAGAAGTGTGTTACCATACAAAAACTGTCTATTTAAACTATTTTCGTCCATCCGATACGAACTTTGTACTTTGCTATGTAGTTCTACCAGGAATGTGTTACCATGCAAAAACTGTCTATTTCAACTAATTTCGTCCATCCGATACGAACTTTGTACTTTGCTATGTAGTTCTACCAGAAGTGTGTTACCATGCAAAAACTGTCTATTTCAACTAATTTCGTCCATCCGATACGAACTTTGTACTTTGCTATGTAGTTCTACCAGAAGTGTGTTACCATACAAAAACTGTCTATTTCAACTAATTTCGTCCATCCGATACGAACTTTGTACTTTGCTATGTAGTTCTACCAGGAATGTGTTACCATACAAAAACTGTCTATTTCAACTAATTTCGTCCATCCGATACGAACTTTGTACTTTGCTATGTAGTTCTACCAGGAATGTGTTACCATACAAAAACTGTCTATTTCAACTAATTTCGTCCATCCGATACGAACTTTGTACTTTGCTATGTAGTTCTACCAGGAATGTGTTACCATGCAAAAACTGTCTATTTCAACTAATTTCGTCCATCCGATACGAACTTTGTACTTTGCTATGTAGTTCTACCAGAAGTGTGTTACCATGCAAAAACTGTCTATTTCAACTAATTTCGTCCATCCGATACGAACTTTGTACTTTGCTATGTAGTTCTACCAGGAATGTGTTACCATACAAAAACTGTCTATTTCAACTAATTTCGTCCATCCGATACGAACTTTGTACTTTGCTATGTAGTTCTACCAGGAATGTGTTACCATACAAAAACTGTCTATTTCAACTAATTTCGTCCATCCGATACGAACTTTGTACTTTGCTATGTAGTTCTACCAGGAATGTGTTACCATACAAAAACTGTCTATTTCAACTAATTTCGTCCATCCGATACGAACTTTGTACTTTGCTATGTAGTTCTACCAGGAATGTGTTACCATGCAAAAACTGTCTATTTCAACTAATTTCGTCCATCCGATACGAACTTTGTACTTTGCTATGTAGTTCTACCAGAAGTGTGTTACCATGCAAAAACTGTCTATTTCAACTAATTTTGTCCATCCGATACGAACTTTGTACTTTGCTATGTAGTTCTACCAGGAGTGTGTTACCATGCAAAAACTGTCTATTTCAACTAATTTCGTCCATCCGATACGAACTTTGTACTTTGCTATGTAGTTCTACCAGAAGTGTGTTACCATGCAAAAACTGTCTATTTCAACTAATTTTGTCCATCCGATACGAACTTTGTACTTTGCTATGTAGTTCTACCAGGAATGTGTTACCATACAAAAACTGTCTATTTCAACTAATTTTGTCCATCCGATACGAACTTTGTACTTTGCTATGTAGTTCTACCAGAAGTGTGTTACCATGCAAAAACTGTCTATTTCAACTAATTTTGTCCATCCGATACGAACTTTGTACTTTGCTATGTAGTTCTACCAGGAGTGTGTTACCATGCAAAAACTGTCTATTTCAACTAATTTCGTCCATCCGATACGAACTTTGTACTTTGCTATGTAGTTCTACCAGAAGTGTGTTACCATGCAAAAACTGTCTATTTCAACTATTTTTGTCCATCCGATACGAACTTTGTACTTTGCTATGTAGTTCTACCAGGAATGTGTTACCATACAAAAACTGTCTATTTCAACTAATTTCGTCCATCCGATACGAACTTTGTACTTTGCTATGTAGTTCTACCAGAAGTGTGTTACCATGCAAAAACTGTCTATTTCAACTAATTTCGTCCATCCGATACGAACTTTGTACTTTGCTATGTAGTTCTACCAGGAATGTGTTACCATACAAAAACTGTCTATTTCAACTAATTTCGTCCATCCGATACGAACTTTGTACTTTGCTTTGTAGTTCTACCAGGAGTGTGTTACCATGCAAAAACTGTCTATTTCAACTAATTTCGTCCATCCGATACGAACTTTGTACTTTGCTATGTAGTTCTACCAGAAGTGTGTTACCATACAAAAACTGTCTATTTCAACTAATTTCGTCCATCCGATACGAACTTTGTATTTTGCTATGTAGTTCTACCAGAAGTGTGTTACCATGCAAAAACTGTCTATTTCAACTAATTTCGTCCATCCGATACGAACTTTGTACTTTGCTATGTAGTTCTACCCGAAGTGTGTTACCATGCAAAAACTGTCTATTTCAACTAATTTCGTCCATCCGATACGAACTTTGTACTTTGCTATGTAGTTCTACCAGAAGTGTGTTACCATGCAAAAACTGTCTATTTCAACTAATTTCGTCCATCCGATACGAACTTTGTACTTTGCTATGTAGTTCTACCAGGAATGTGTTACCATACAAAAACTGTCTATTTCAACTAATTTCGTCCATCCGATACGAACTTTGTACTTTGCTATGTAGTTCTACCAGAAGTGTGTTACCATGCAAAAACTGTCTATTTCAACTAATTTTGTCCATCCGATACGAACTTTGTACTTTGCTATGTAGTTCTACCAGGAATGTGTTACCATACAAAAACTGTCTATTTCAACTAATTTCGTCCATCCGATACGAACTTTGTACTTTGCTATGTAGTTCTACCAGAAGTGTGTTACCATGCAAAAACTGTCTATTTAAACTATTTTCGTCCATCCGATACGAACTTTGTACTTTGCTATGTAGTTCTACCAGGAATGTGTTACCATACAAAAACTGTCTATTTCAACTAATTTCGTCCATCCGATACGAACTTTGTACTTTGCTATGTAGTTCTACCAGGAGTGTGTTACCATGCAAAAACTGTCTATTTCAACTAATTTCGTCCATCCGATACGAACTTTGTACTTTGCTATGTAGTTCTACCAGAAGTGTGTTACCATGCAAAAACTGTCTATTTCAACTAATTTCGTCCATCCGATACGAACTTTGTACTTTGCTATGTAGTTCTACCAGAAGTGTGTTACCATGCAAAAACTGTCTATTTCAACTAATTTTGTCCATCCGATACGAACTTTGTACTTTGCTATGTAGTTCTACCAGGAGTGTGTTACCATACAAAAACTGTCTATTTAAACTATTTTCGTCCATCCGATACGAACTTTGTACTTTGCTATGTAGTTCTACCAGGAATGTGTTACCATGCAAAAACTGTCTATTTCAACTAATTTCGTCCATCCGATACGAACTTTGTACTTTGCTATGTAGTTCTACCAGAAGTGTGTTACCATGCAAAAACTGTCTATTTCAACTTATTTCGTCCATCCGATACGAACTTTGTACTTTGCTATGTAGTTCTACCAGAAGTGTGTTACCATGCAAAAACTGTCTATTTCAACTAATTTCGTCCATCCGATACGAACTTTGTACTTTGCTATGTAGTTCTACCAGGAATGTGTTACCATACAAAAACTGTCTATTTCAACTAATTTCGTCCATCCGATACGAACTTTGTACTTTGCTATGTAGTTCTACCAGAAGTGTGTTACCATGCAAAAACTGTCTATTTCAACTAATTTTGTCCATCCGATACGAACTTTGTACTTTGCTATGTAGTTCTACCAGGAATGTGTTACCATACAAAAACTGTCTATTTCAACTAATTTCGTCCATCCGATACGAACTTTGTACTTTGCTATGTAGTTCTACCAGAAGTGTGTTACCATACAAAAACTGTCTATTTCAACTAATTTCGTCCATCCGATACGAACTTTGTACTTTGCTATGTAGTTCTACCAGGAGTGTGTTACCATGCAAAAACTGTCTATTTCAACTAATTTCGTCCATCCGATACGAACTTTGTACTTTGCTATGTAGTTCTACCAGAAGTGTGTTACCATGCAAAAACTGTCTATTTCAACTTATTTCGTCCATCCGATACGAACTTTGTACTTTGCTATGTAGTTCTACCAGAAGTGTGTTACCATGCAAAAACTGTCTATTTCAACTAATTTTGTCCATCCGATACGAACTTTGTACTTTGCTATGTAGTTCTACCAGGAATGTGTTACCATACAAAAACTGTCTATTTCAACTAATTTCGTCCATCCGATACGAACTTTGTACTTTGCTATGTAGTTCTACCAGAAATGTGTTACCATACAAAAACTGTCTATTTCAACTAATTTCGTCCATCCGATACGAACTTTGTACTTTGCTATGTAGTTCTACCAGGAGTGTGTTACCATGCAAAAACTGTCTATTTCAACTAATTTCGTCCATCCGATACGAACTTTGTACTTTGCTATGTAGTTCTACCAGAAGTGTGTTACCATGCAAAAACTGTCTATTTCAACTAATTTTGTCCATCCGATACGAACTTTGTACTTTGCTATGTAGTTCTACCAGGAATGTGTTACCATACAAAAACTGTCTATTTCAACTAATTTTGTCCATCCGATACGAACTTTGTACTTTGCTATGTAGTTCTACCAGGAATGTGTTACCATACAAAAACTGTCTATTTCAACTAATTTCGTCCATCCGATACGAACTTTGTACTTTGCTATGTAGTTCTACCAGAAGTGTGTTACCATGCAAAAACTGTCTATTTCAACTAATTTTGTCCATCCGATACGAACTTTGTACTTTGCTATGTAGTTCTACCAGGAGTGTGTTACCATGCAAAAACTGTCTATTTCAACTAATTTCGTCCATCCGATACGAACTTTGTACTTTGCTATGTAGTTCTACCAGAAGTGTGTTACCATGCAAAAACTGTCTATTTCAACTAATTTTGTCCATCCGATACGAACTTTGTACTTTGCTATGTAGTTCTACCAGGAATGTGTTACCATACAAAAACTGTCTATTTCAACTAATTTCGTCCATCCGATACGAACTTTGTACTTTGCTATGTAGTTCTACCAGAAGTGTGTTACCATGCAAAAACTGTCTATTTCAACTAATTTCGTCCATCCGATACGAACTTTGTACTTTGCTATGTAGTTCTACCAGGAATGTGTTACCATACAAAAACTGTCTATTTCAACTAATTTCGTCCATCCGATACGAACTTTGTACTTTGCTATGTAGTTCTACCAGGAGTGTGTTACCATGCAAAAACTGTCTATTTCAACTAATTTCGTCCATCCGATACGAACTTTGTACTTTGCTATGTAGTTCTACCAGGAATGTGTTACCATACAAAAACTGTCTATTTCAACTAATTTCGTCCATCCGATACGAACTTTGTACTTTGCTATGTAGTTCTACCAGGAGTGTGCTACCATGCAAAAACTGTCTATTTCAACTAATTTTGTCCATCCGATACGAACTTTGTACTTTGCTATGTAGTTCTACCAGGAATGTGTTACCATACAAAAACTGTCTATTTCAACTAATTTCGTCCATCCGATACGAACTTTGTACTTTGCTATGTAGTTCTACCAGAAGTGTGTTACCATGCAAAAACTGTCTATTTAAACTAATTTCGTCCATCCGATACGAACTTTGTACTTTGCTATGTAGTTCTACCAGGAATGTGTTACCATACAAAAACTGTCTATTTCAACTAATTTCGTCCATCCGATACGAACTTTGTACTTTGCTATGTAGTTCTACCAGGAGTGTGTTACCATGCAAAAACTGTCTATTTCAACTAATTTCGTCCATCCGATACGAACTTTGTACTTTGCTATGTAGTTCTACCAGAAGTGTGTTACCATGCAAAAACTGTCTATTTCAACTAATTTTGTCCATCCGATACGAACTTTGTACTTTGCTATGTAGTTCTACCAGGAATGTAATACCATACAAAAACTGTCTATTTCAACTAATTTTGTCCATCCGATACGAACTTTGTACTTTGCTATGTAGTTCTACCAGGAATGTGTTACCATACAAAAACTGCTATGTGTTACCATACAAAAACTACTTTGCTATGTAGTTCTACCAGGAATGTGTTACCATGCAAAAACTGTCTATTTAAACTAATTTCGTCCATCCGATACGAACTTTGTACTTTACTATGCAGTTCTACCAGGAATGTGTTACCATGCAAAAACTGTCTATTTCAACTAATTTCGTCCATCCGATACGAACTTTGTACTTTGCTATGTAGTTCTACCAGGAATGTGTTACCATGCAAAAACTGTCTATTTCAACTAAATTCGTCCATCCGATACGAACTTTGTACTTTGCTATGTAGTTCTACCAGAAGTGTGTTACCATGCAAAAACTGTCTATTTAAACTAATTTCGTCCATCCGATACGAACTTTGTACTTTGCTGTGTAGTTCTACCAGGAGTTTGTTACCATGCAAAAACTGTCTATTTCAACTAAATTCGTCCATCCGATACGAACTTTGTACTTTGCTATGTAGTTCTACCAGAAATGTGTTACCATGCAAAAACTGTCTATTTCAACTAATTTCGTCCATCCGATACGAACTTTGTACTTTACTATGCAGTTCTACCAGGAATGTGTTACCATGCAAAAACTGTCTATTTCAACTAATTTCGTCCATCCGATACGAACTTTGTACTTTGCTATGTAGTTCTACCAGGAATGTGTTACCATGCAAAAACTGTCTATTTAAACTAATTTCGTCCATCCAATACGAACTTTGTACTTTACTATGCAGTTCTACCAGGAATGTGTTACCATGCAAAAACTGTCTATTTAAACTAATTTCGTCCATCCGATACGAACTTTGTACTTTGCTATGTAGTTCTACCAGGAATGTGTTACCATGCAAAAACTGTCTATTTCAACTAATTTCGTCCATCCAATACGAACTTTGTACTTTACTATGCAGTTCTACCAGGAATGTGTTACCATGCAAAAACTGTCTATTTAAACTAATTTCGTCCATCCGATACGAACTTTGTACTTTGCTATGTAGTTCTACCAGGAATGTGTTACCATGCAAAAACTGTCTATTTCAACTAATTTCGTCCATCCGATACGAACTTTGTACTTTGCTATGTAGTTCTACCAGAAGTGTGTTACCATGCAAAAACTGTCTATTTCAACTAATTTCGTCCATCCGATACGAACTTTGTACTTTGCTATGTAGTTCTACCAGAAGTGTGTTACCATGCAAAAACTGTCTATTTCAACTAATTTCGTCCATCCGATACGAACTTTGTACTTTGCTATGTAGTTCTACCAGGAATGTGTTACCATACAAAAACTGTCTATTTCAACTAATTTTGTCCATCCGATACGAACTTTGTACTTTGCTATGTAGTTCTACCAGGAGTGTGTTACCATGCAAAAACTGTCTATTTCAACTAATTTCGTCCATCCGATACGAACTTTGTACTTTACTATGCAGTTCTACCAGGAATGTGTTACCATGCAAAAACTGTCTATTTCAACTAATTTCGTCCATCCGATACGAACTTTGTACTTTGCTATGTAGTTCTACCAGGAATGTGTTACCATGCAAAAACTGTCTATTTCAACTAATTTCGTCCATCCGATACGAACTTTGTACTTTGCTATGTAGTTCTACCAGGAATGTGTTACCATGCAAAAACTGTCTATTTCAACTAATTTCGTCCATCCAATACGAACTTTGTACTTTACTATGCAGTTCTACCAGGAATGTGTTACCATGCAAAAACTGTCTATTTAAACTAATTTCGTCCATCCGATACGAACTTTGTACTTTGCTATGTAGTTCTACCAGGAATGTGTTACCATGCAAAAACTGTCTATTTCAACTAATTTCGTCCATCCGATACGAACTTTGTACTTTGCTATGTAGTTCTACCAGAAGTGTGTTACCATGCAAAAACTGTCTATTTAAACTAATTTCGTCCATCCGATACGAACTTTGTACTTTGCTATGTAGTTCTACCAGGAATGTGTTACCATGCAAAAACTGTCTATTTCAACTAATTTCGTCCATCCAATACGAACTTTGTACTTTACTATGCAGTTCTACCAGGAATGTGTTACCATGCAAAAACTGTCTATTTAAACTAATTTCGTCCATCCGATACGAACTTTGTACTTTGCTATGTAGTTCTACCAGGAATGTGTTACCATGCAAAAACTGTCTATTTCAACTAATTTCGTCCATCCGATACGAACTTTGTACTTTGCTATGTAGTTCTACCAGAAGTGTGTTACCATGCAAAAACTGTCTATTTCAACTAATTTCGTCCATCCGATACGAACTTTGTACTTTGCTATGTAGTTCTACCAGAAGTGTGTTACCATGCAAAAACTGTCTATTTCAACTAAATTCGTCCATCCGATACGAACTTTGTACTTTGCTATGTAGTTCTACCAGAAATGTGTTACCATGCAAAAACTGTCTATTTCAACTAATTTCGTCCATCCGATACGAACTTTGTACTTTACTATGCAGTTCTACCAGGAATGTGTTACCATGCAAAAACTGTCTATTTCAACTAATTTCGTCCATCCGATACGAACTTTGTACTTTGCTATGTAGTTCTACCAGGAATGTGTTACCATGCAAAAACTGTCTATTTCAACTAATTTCGTCCATCCGATACGAACTTTGTACTTTGCTATGTAGTTCTACCAGGAATGTGTTACCATGCAAAAACTGTCTATTTCAACTAATTTCGTCCATCCAATACGAACTTTGTACTTTACTATGCAGTTCTACCAGGAATGTGTTACCATGCAAAAACTGTCTATTTAAACTAATTTCGTCCATCCGATACGAACTTTGTACTTTGCTATGTAGTTCTACCAGGAATGTGTTACCATGCAAAAACTGTCTATTTCAACTAATTTCGTCCATCCGATACGAACTTTGTACTTTGCTATGTAGTTCTACCAGAAGTGTGTTACCATGCAAAAACTGTCTATTTAAACTAATTTCGTCCATCCGATACGAACTTTGTACTTTGCTATGTAGTTCTACCAGGAATGTGTTACCATGCAAAAACTGTCTATTTCAACTAATTTCGTCCATCCAATACGAACTTTGTACTTTACTATGCAGTTCTACCAGGAATGTGTTACCATGCAAAAACTGTCTATTTCAACTAATTTCGTCCATCCAATACGAACTTTGTACTTTACTATGCAGTTCTACCAGGAATGTGTTACCATGCAAAAACTGTCTATTTAAACTAATTTCGTCCATCCGATACGAACTTTGTACTTTGCTATGTAGTTCTACCAGGAATGTGTTACCATGCAAAAACTGTCTATTTCAACTAATTTCGTCCATCCGATACGAACTTTGTACTTTGCTATGTAGTTCTACCAGAAGTGTGTTACCATGCAAAAACTGTCTATTTCAACTAAATTCGTCCATCCGATACGAACTTTGTACTTTGCTATGTAGTTCTACCAGAAATGTGTTACCATGCAAAAACTGTCTATTTCAACTAATTTCGTCCATCCGATACGAACTTTGTACTTTACTATGCAGTTCTACCAGGAATGTGTTACCATGCAAAAACTGTCTATTTCAACTAATTTCGTCCATCCGATACGAACTTTGTACTTTGCTATGTAGTTCTACCAGGAATGTGTTACCATGCAAAAACTGTCTATTTCAACTAATTTCGTCCATCCAATACGAACTTTGTACTTTACTATGCAGTTCTACCAGGAATGTGTTACCATGCAAAAACTGTCTATTTAAACTAATTTCGTCCATCCGATACGAACTTTGTACTTTGCTATGTAGTTCTACCAGGAATGTGTTACCATGCAAAAACTGTCTATTTCAACTAATTTCGTCCATCCAATACGAACTTTGTACTTTACTATGCAGTTCTACCAGGAATGTGTTACCATGCAAAAACTGTCTATTTAAACTAATTTCGTCCATCCGATACGAACTTTGTACTTTGCTATGTAGTTCTACCAGGAATGTGTTACCATGCAAAAACTGTCTATTTCAACTAATTTCGTCCATCCGATACGAACTTTGTACTTTGCTATGTAGTTCTACCAGAAGTGTGTTACCATGCAAAAACTGTCTATTTCAACTAATTTCGTCCATCCGATACGAACTTTGTACTTTGCTATGTAGTTCTACCAGAAGTGTGTTACCATGCAAAAACTGTCTATTTCAACTAATTTCGTCCATCCGATACGAACTTTGTACTTTGCTATGTAGTTCTACCAGGAATGTGTTACCATACAAAAACTGTCTATTTCAACTAATTTCGTCCATCCGATACGAACTTTGTACTTTGCTATGTAGTTCTACCAGGAGTGTGTTACCATGCAAAAACTGTCTATTTCAACTAATTTCGTCCATCCGATACGAACTTTGTACTTTACTATGCAGTTCTACCAGGAATGTGTTACCATGCAAAAACTGTCTATTTCAACTAATTTCGTCCATCCGATACGAACTTTGTACTTTGCTATGTAGTTCTACCAGGAATGTGTTACCATGCAAAAACTGTCTATTTCAACTAATTTCGTCCATCCGATACGAACTTTGTACTTTGCTATGTAGTTCTACCAGGAATGTGTTACCATGCAAAAACTGTCTATTTCAACTAATTTCGTCCATCCAATACGAACTTTGTACTTTACTATGCAGTTCTACCAGGAATGTGTTACCATGCAAAAACTGTCTATTTAAACTAATTTCGTCCATCCGATACGAACTTTGTACTTTGCTATGTAGTTCTACCAGGAATGTGTTACCATGCAAAAACTGTCTATTTCAACTAATTTCGTCCATCCGATACGAACTTTGTACTTTGCTATGTAGTTCTACCAGAAGTGTGTTACCATGCAAAAACTGTCTATTTCAACTAATTTCGTCCATCCGATACGAACTTTGTACTTTGCTATGTAGTTCTACCAGGAATGTGTTACCATACAAAAACTGTCTATTTCAACTAATTTCGTCCATCCGATACGAACTTTGTACTTTGCTATGTAGTTCTACCAGGAGTGTGTTACCATACAAAAACTGTCTATTTAAACTAATTTCGTCCATCCGATACGAACTTTGCGCTTTGCTATGTAGTTCTACCAGGAATGTGTTACCATGCAAAAACTGTCTATTTCAACTAATTTCGTCCATCCGATACGAACTTTGTACTTTGCTATGTAGTTCTACCAGGAATGTGTTACCATGCAAAAACTGTCTATTTCAACTAATTTCGTCCATCCGATACGAACTTTGTACTTTGCTATGTAGTTCTACCAGGAATGTGTTACCATACAAAAACTGTCTATTTCAACTAATTTCGTCCATCCGATACGAACTTTGTACTTTGCTATGTAGTTCTACCAGGAATGTGTTACCATGCAAAAACTGTCTATTTAAACTAATTTCGTCCATCCGATACGAACTTTGTACTTTACTATGCAGTTCTACCAGGAATGTGTTACCATGCAAAAACTGTCTATTTCAACTAATTTCGTCCATCCGATACGAACTTTGTACTTTGCTATGTAGTTCTACCAGGAGTGTGTTACCATGCAAAAACTGTCTATTTCAACTAATTTCGTCCATCCGATACGAACTTTGTACTTTACTATGCAGTTCTACCAGGAATGTGTTACCATGCAAAAACTGTCTATTTCAACTAATTTCGTCCATCCGATACGAACTTTGTACTTTGCTATGTAGTTCTACCAGGAATGTGTTACCATACAAAAACTGTCTATTTCAACTAATTTCGTCCATCCGATACGAACTTTGTACTTTGCTATGTAGTTCTACCAGGAATGTGTTACCATACAAAAACTGTCTATTTCAACTAATTTCGTCCATCCGATACGAACTTTGTACTTTGCTATGTAGTTCTACCAGGAATGTGTTACCATGCAAAAACTGTCTATTTCAACTAATTTCGTCCATCCGATACGAACTTTGTACTTTGCTATGTAGTTCTACCAGGAATGTGTTACCATGCAAAAACTGTCTATTTCAACTAATTTCTTTGTACTCGAACAAAGAACTTTGTTCGAACTTTGTACTTTGCTATGTAGTTCTACCAGGAGTGTGTTACCATGCAAAAACTGTCTATTTCAACTAATTTCGTCCATCCGATACGAACTTTGTACTTTACTATGCAGTTCTACCAGGAATGTGTTACCATGCAAAAACTGTCTATTTCAACTAATTTCGTCCATCCGATACGAACTTTGTACTTTGCTATGTAGTTCTACCAGGAATGTGTTACCATACAAAAACTGTCTATTTCAACTAATTTCGTCCATCCGATACGAACTTTGTACTTTGCTATGTAGTTCTACCAGGAATGTGTTACCATGCAAAAACTGTCTATTTCAACTAATTTCGTCCATCCGATACGAACTTTGTACTTTGCTATGTAGTTCTACCAGGAATGTGTTACCATGCAAAAACTGTCTATTTCAACTAATTTCTTTGTACTCGAACAAAGAACTTTGTTCGAACTTTGTACTTTGCTATGTAGTTCTACCAGGAGTGTGTTACCATGCAAAAACTGTCTATTTCAACTAATTTCGTCCATCCGATACGAACTTTGTACTTTGCTATGTAGTTCTACCAGGAGTGTGTTACCATACAAAAACTGTCTATTTAAACTAATTTCGTCCATCCGATACGAACTTTGTACTTTACTATGCAGTTCTACCAGGAATGTGTTACCATGCAAAAACTGTCTATTTCAACTAATTTCGTCCATCCGATACGAACTTTGTACTTTGCTATGTAGTTCTACCAGGAATGTGTTACCATACAAAAACTGTCTATTTCAACTAATTTCGTCCATCCGATACGAACTTTGTACTTTGCTATGTAGTTCTACCAGGAGTGTGTTACCATACAAAAACTGTCTATTTAAACTAATTTCGTCCATCCGATACGAACTTTGTACTTTGCTATGTAGTTCTACCAGGAATGTGTTACCATGCAAAAACTGTCTATTTCAACTAATTTCTTTGTACTCGAACAAAGAACTTTGTTCGAACTTTGTACTTTACTATGCAGTTCTACCAGGAATGTGTTACCATGCAAAAACTGTCTATTTCAACTAATTTCGTCCATCCGATACGAACTTTGTACTTTGCTATGTAGTTCTACCAGGAGTGTGTTACCATACAAAAACTGTCTATTTCAACTAATTTCGTCCATCCGATACGAACTTTGTACTTTACTATGCAGTTCTACCAGGAATGTGTTACCATGCAAAAACTGTCTATTTCAACTAATTTCGTCCATCCGATACGAACTTTGTACTTTGCTATGTAGTTCTACCAGGAATGTGTTACCATACAAAAACTGTCTATTTCAACTAATTTCGTCCATCCGATACGAACTTTGTACTTTGCTATGTAGTTCTACCAGGAATGTGTTACCATGCAAAAACTGTCTATTTCAACTAATTTCGTCCATCCGATACGAACTTTGTACTTTGCTATGTAGTTCTACCAGGAATGTGTTACCATGCAAAAACTGTCTATTTCAACTAATTTCGTCCATCCGATACGAACTTTGTACTTTGCTATGTAGTTCTACCAGGAATGTGTTACCATGCAAAAACTGTCTATTTCAACTAATTTCTTTGTACTCGAACAAAGAACTTTGTTCGAACTTTGTACTTTGCTATGTAGTTCTACCAGGAGTGTGTTACCATGCAAAAACTGTCTATTTCAACTAATTTCGTCCATCCGATACGAACTTTGTACTTTGCTATGTAGTTCTACCAGGAGTGTGTTACCATACAAAAACTGTCTATTTAAACTAATTTCGTCCATCCGATACGAACTTTGTACTTTACTATGCAGTTCTACCAGGAATGTGTTACCATGCAAAAACTGTCTATTTCAACTAATTTCGTCCATCCGATACGAACTTTGTACTTTGCTATGTAGTTCTACCAGGAATGTGTTACCATGCAAAAACTGTCTATTTCAACTAATTTCGTCCATCCGATACGAACTTTGTACTTTGCTATGTAGTTCTACCAGGAATGTGTTACCATACAAAAACTGTCTATTTCAACTAATTTCGTCCATCCGATACGAACTTTGTACTTTGCTATGTAGTTCTACCAGGAATGTGTTACCATGCAAAAACTGTCTATTTCAACTAATTTCGTCCATCCGATACGAACTTTGTACTTTGCTATGTAGTTCTACCAGGAATGTGTTACCATACAAAAACTGTCTATTTCAACTAATTTCGTCCATCCGATACGAACTTTGTACTTTGCTATGTAGTTCTACCAGGAATGTGTTACCATGCAAAAACTGTCTATTTCAACTAATTTCGTCCATCCGATACGAACTTTGTACTTTGCTATGTAGTTCTACCAGGAATGTGTTACCATGCAAAAACTGTCTATTTCAACTAATTTCTTTGTACTCGAACAAAGAACTTTGTTCGAACTTTGTACTTTGCTATGTAGTTCTACCAGGAGTGTGTTACCATGCAAAAACTGTCTATTTCAACTAATTTCGTCCATCCGATACGAACTTTGTACTTTGCTATGTAGTTCTACCAGGAGTGTGTTACCATACAAAAACTGTCTATTTAAACTAATTTCGTCCATCCGATACGAACTTTGTACTTTACTATGCAGTTCTACCAGGAATGTGTTACCATGCAAAAACTGTCTATTTCAACTAATTTCGTCCATCCGATACGAACTTTGTACTTTGCTATGTAGTTCTACCAGGAATGTGTTACCATACAAAAACTGTCTATTTCAACTAATTTCGTCCATCCGATACGAACTTTGTACTTTGCTATGTAGTTCTACCAGGAATGTGTTACCATACAAAAACTGTCTATTTCAACTAATTTCGTCCATCCGATACGAACTTTGTACTTTGCTATGTAGTTCTACCAGGAATGTGTTACCATGCAAAAACTGTCTATTTCAACTAATTTCGTCCATCCGATACGAACTTTGTACTTTGCTATGTAGTTCTACCAGGAATGTGTTACCATACAAAAACTGTCTATTTCAACTAATTTCGTCCATCCAATACGAACTTTGTACTTTGCTATGTAGTTCTACCAGGAATGTGTTACCATGCAAAAACTGTCTATTTCAACTAATTTCGTCCATCCGATACGAACTTTGTACTTTGCTATGTAGTTCTACCAGGAATGTGTTACCATGCAAAAACTGTCTATTTCAACTAATTTCTTTGTACTCGAACAAAGAACTTTGTTCGAACTTTGTACTTTGCTATGTAGTTCTACCAGGAGTGTGTTACCATGCAAAAACTGTCTATTTCAACTAATTTCGTCCATCCGATACGAACTTTGTACTTTGCTATGTAGTTCTACCAGGAGTGTGTTACCATACAAAAACTGTCTATTTAAACTAATTTCGTCCATCCGATACGAACTTTGTACTTTACTATGCAGTTCTACCAGGAATGTGTTACCATGCAAAAACTGTCTATTTCAACTAATTTCGTCCATCCGATACGAACTTTGTACTTTGCTATGTAGTTCTACCAGGAATGTGTTACCATACAAAAACTGTCTATTTCAACTAATTTCGTCCATCCGATACGAACTTTGTACTTTGCTATGTAGTTCTACCAGGAATGTGTTACCATACAAAAACTGTCTATTTCAACTAATTTCGTCCATCCGATACGAACTTTGTACTTTGCTATGTAGTTCTACCAGGAATGTGTTACCATGCAAAA
Organism: Anopheles moucheti; assembly: GCF_943734755.1. NCBI lineage: Eukaryota > Metazoa > Arthropoda > Insecta > Diptera > Culicidae > Anopheles > Anopheles moucheti. The sequence continues at coordinate 94,192 of NW_026453734.1, forward strand.
ACTGTCTATTTCAACTAATTTCGTCCATCCGATACGAACTTTGTACTTTGCTATGTAGTTCTACCAGGAATGTGTTACCATACAAAAACTGTCTATTTCAACTAATTTCGTCCATCCGATACGAACTTTGTACTTTGCTATGTAGTTCTACCAGGAATGTGTTACCATGCAAAAACTGTCTATTTCAACTAATTTCGTCCATCCGATACGAACTTTGTACTTTGCTATGTAGTTCTACCAGGAATGTGTTACCATACAAAAACTGTCTATTTCAACTAATTTCGTCCATCCGATACGAACTTTGTACTTTGCTATGTAGTTCTACCAGGAATGTGTTACCATGCAAAAACTGTCTATTTAAACTAATTTCGTCCATCCGATACGAACTTTGTACTTTGCTATGTAGTTCTACCAGGAATGTGTTGCCATGCAAAAACTGTCTATTTCAACTAATTTCGTCCATCCGATACGAACTTTGTACTTTACTATGCAGTTCTACCAGGAATGTGTTACCATGCAAAAACTGTCTATTTCAACTAATTTCGTCCATCCGATACGAACTTTGTACTTTGCTATGTAGTTCTACCAGGAATGTGTTACCATGCAAAAACTGTCTATTTCAACTAATTTCGTCCATCCGATACGAACTTTGTACTTTGCTATGTAGTTCTACCAGGAATGTGTTACCATGCAAAAACTGTCTATTTCAACTAATTTCGTCCATCCGATACGAACTTTGTACTTTGCTATGTAGTTCTACCAGGAGTGTGTTACCATGCAAAAACTGTCTATTTAAACTAATTTCGTCCATCCGATACGAACTTTGTACTTTGCTATGTAGTTCTACCAGGAATGTGTTGCCATGCAAAAACTGTCTATTTCAACTAATTTCGTCCATCCGATACGAACTTTGTACTTTACTATGCAGTTCTACCAGGAATGTGTTACCATGCAAAAACTGTCTATTTCAACTAATTTCGTCCATCCGATACGAACTTTGTACTTTGCTATGTAGTTCTACCAGGAATGTGTTACCATGCAAAAACTGTCTATTTCAACTAATTTCGTCCATCCAATACGAACTTTGTACTTTACTATGCAGTTCTACCAGGAATGTGTTACCATGCAAAAACTGTCTATTTCAACTAATTTCGTCCATCCGATACGAACTTTGTACTTTACTATGCAGTTCTACCAGGAGTGTGTTACCATGCAAAAACTGTCTATTTCAACTAATTTCGTCCATCCGATACGAACTTTGTACTTTGCTATGTAGTTCTACCATGAGTGAGTTACCATGCAAAAACTGTCTATTTCAACTAATTTTGTCCATCCGATACGAACTTTGTACTTTGCTATGTAGTTCTACCAGGAATGTGTTACCATGCAAAAACTGTCTATTTCAACTAAATTCGTCCATCCGATACGAACTTTGTACTTTGCTATGTAGTTCTACCAGGAATGTGTTACCATGCAAAAACTGTCTATTTCAACTAATTTCGTCCATCCAATACGAACTTTGTACTTTACTATGCAGTTCTACCAGGAGTGTGTTACCATGCAAAAACTGTCTATTTAAACTAATTTCGTCCATCCGATACGAACTTTGTACTTTGCTATGTAGTTCTACCAGGAATGTGTTACCATGCAAAAACTGTCTATTTCAACTAATTTCGTCCATCCGATACGAACTTTGTACTTTGCTATGTAGTTCTACCAGGAATGTGTTACCATGCAAAAACTGTCTATTTTAATTTAATTCGTCCATCCGATACGAACTTTGTACTTTGCTATGTAGTTCTACCAGGAATGTGTCACCATACAAAAACTGTCTATTTCAACTAATTTCGTCCATCCGATACGAACTTTGTACTTTGCTATGTAGTTCTACCAGGAGTGTGTTACCATGCAAAAACTGCCTATTTCAACTAATTTCGTCCATCCGATACGAACTTTGTACTTTGCTATGTAGTTCTACCAGGAGTGTGTTACCATGCAAAAACTGTCTATTTCAACTAATTTCGTCCATCCGATACGAACTTTGTACTTTGCTATGTAGTTCTACCAGGAGTGTGTTACCATGCAAAAACTGTCTATTTCAACTAATTTTGTCCATCCGATACGAACTTTGTACTTTGATATGTAGTTCTACCAGGAATGAGTTACCATGCGAAAACTGTCTATTTCAACTAATTTCGTCCATCCGATACGAACTTTGTACTTTGCTATGTAGTTCTACCAGGAGTGTGTTACCATGCAAAAACTGTCTATTTCAACTAATTTCGTCCATCCGATACGAACTTTGTACTTTGCTATGTAGTTCTACCAGGAATGTGTTACCATGCAAAAACTGTCTATTTCAACTAATTTTGTCCATCCGATACGAACTTTGTACTTTGCTATGTAGTTCTACCAGGAATGTGTTACCATGCAAAAACTGTCTATTTAAACTAATTTCGTCCATCCGATACGAACTTTGTACTTTGCTATGTAGTTCTACCAGGAGTGAGTTACCATGCAAAAACTGTCTATTTCAACTAATTTCGTCCATCCGATACGAACTTTGTACTTTGATATGTAGTTCTACCAGGAGTGTGTTACCATGCAAAAACTGTTTTTTTCAACTAATTTCGTCCATCCGATACGAACTTTGTACTTTGCTATGTAGTTCTACCAGGAGTGTGTTACCATGCAAAAACTGTCTATTTCAACTAATTTCGTCCATCCGATACGAACTTTGTACTTTGCTATGTAGTTCTACCAGGAGTGTGTTACCATGCAAAAACTGTCTATTTCAACTAATATTTTCCATCCGATACGAACTTTGTACTTTGCTATGAAGTTCTACCAGGAATGTGTTACCATGCAAAAACTGTCTATTTCAACTAATTTCGTCCATCCGATACGAACTTTGTACTTTGCTATGTAGTTCTACCAGGAATGTGTTACCATGCAAAAACTGTCTATTTCAACTAATTTCGTCCATCCGATACGAACTTTGTACTTTGCTATGTAGTTCTACCAGGAGTGTGTTACCATGCAAAAACTGTCTATTTCAACTAATTTCGTCCATCCGATACGAACTTTGTACTTTGCTATGTAGTTCTACCAGGAGTGTGTTACCATGCAAAAACTGTCTATTTCAACTAATTTTGTCCATCCGATACGAACTTTGTATTTTGCTATGTAGTTCTACCAGGAATGTGTTACCATGCAAAAACTGTCTATTTTAATTTAATTCATCCATCCGATACGAACTTTGTACTTTGCTATGTAGTTCTACCAGGAGTGTGTTACCATGCAAAAACTGTCTATTTCAACTAATTTTTTCCATCCGATACGGACTTTGTACTTTGCTATGTAGTTCTACCAGGAGTGTGTTACCATGCAAAAACTGTCTATTTCAACTAATTTTGTCCATCCGATACGAACTTTGTACTTTGCTATGTAGTTCTACCAGGAGTTTGTTACCATGCATAAACTGTCTATTTCAACTTATTTTGTCCATCCAATACGAACTTTGTTCTTTGATATGTAGTTCTACCAGGAGTGTGTTACCATGCAAAAACTGTCTATTTCAACTAATTTTGTCCATCCGATACGAACTTTGTATTTTGCTATGTAGTTCTACCAGGAATGTGTTACCATGCAAAAACTGTCTATTTCAATTTAATTCATCCATCCGATACGAACTTTGTACTTTGCTATGTAGTTCTACCAGGAGTGTGTTACCATGCAAAAACTGTCTATTTCAACTAATTTCGTCCATCCGATACGAACTTTGTACTTTGCTATGTAGTTCTACCAGGAGTGAGTTACCATGCAAAAACTGTCTATTTCAACTAGTTTTGTCCATCCGATACGAACTTTGTACTTTGCTATGAAGTTCTACCAGGAATGTGTTACCATGCAAAAACTGTCTTTTTCAACTAATTTCGTCCATCCGATACGAACTTTGTACTTTGCTATGTAGTTCTACCAGGAGTGTGTTACCATGCAAAAACTGTCTATTTCAACTAATTTTGTCCATCCGATACGAACTTTGTACTTTGCTATGTAGTTCTACCAGGAGTGAGTTACCATGCAAAAACTGTCTATTTCAACTAATTTTGTCCATCCGATACGAACTTTGTACTTTGATATGTAGTTCTACCAGGAATGAGTTACCATGCGAAAACTGTCTATTTCAACTAATTTCGTCCATCCGATACGAACTTTGTACTTTGCTATGTAGTTCTACCAGGAATGTGTTACCATGCAAAAACTGTCTATTTAAACTAATTTCGTCCATCCGATACGAACTTTGTACTTTGCTATGTAGTTCTACCAGGAATGTGTTACCATGCAAAAACTGTCTATTTCAACTAATTTTGTCCATCCGATACGAACTTTGTACTTTGCTATGAAGTTCTACCAGGAATGTGTTACCATGCAAAAACTGTCTTTTTCAACTAATTTCGTCCATCCGATACGAACTTTGTACTTTGCTATGTAGTTCTACCAGGAATGTGTTACCATGCAAAAACTGTCTTTTTCAACTAATTTCGTCCATCCGATACGAACTTTGTACTTTGCTATGTAGTTCTACCAGGAGTGTGTTACCATGCAAAAACTGTCTATTTCAACTAATTTCGTCCATCCGATACGAACTTTGTACTTTGCTATGTAGTTCTACCAGGAATGTGTTACCATGCAAAAACTGTCTATTTCAACTAATTTTGTCCATCCGATACGAACTTTGTATTTTGCTATGTAGTTCTACCAGGAATGTGTTACCATGCAAAAACTGTCTATTTAAACTAATTTCGTCCATCCGATACGAACTTTGTACTTTGCTATGTAGTTCTACCAGGAATGTGTTACCATGCAAAAACTGTCTATTCCAACTTATTTCGTCCATCCGATACGAACTTTGTACTTTGCTATGTAGTTCTACCAGGAATGTGTTACCATGCAAAAACTGTCTATTTCAACTAATTTCGTCCATCCAATACGAACTTTGTACTTTGCTATGTAGTTCTACCAGGAATGTGTTACCATGCAAAAACTGTCTATTTAAACTAATTTCGTCCATCCGATACGAACTTTGTACTTTGCTATGTAGTTCTACCAGGAATGTGTTACCATGCAAAAACTGTCTATTTCAACTTATTTCGTCCATCCGATACGAACTTTGTACTTTGCTATGTAGTTCTACCAGGAATGTGTTACCATGCAAAAACTGTCTATTTCAACTAATTTCGTCCATCCAATACGAACTTTGTACTTTGCTATGTAGTTCTACCAGGAATGTGTTACCATGCAAAAACTGTCTATTTCAACTAATTTCGTCCATCCGATACGAACTTTGTACTTTGCTATGTAGTTCTACCAGGAGTGTGTTACCATGCAAAAACTGTCTATTTCAACTAATTTTGTCCATCCGATACGAACTTTGTACTTTGCTATGTAGTTCTACCAGGAATGTGTTACCATGCAAAAACTGTCTATTTTAACTAAATTCGTCCATCCGATACGAACTTTGTACTTTGCTATGTAGTTCTACCAGGAGTGTGTTACCATGCAAAAACTGTCTATTTCAACTAATTTCGTCCATCCGATACGAACTTTGTACTTTGCTATGTAGTTCTACCAGGAGTGAGTTACCATGCAAAAACTGTCTATTTCAACTAATTTTGTCCATCCGATACGAACTTTGTACTTTGCTATGAAGTTCTACCAGGAATGTGTTACCATGCAAAAACTGTCTTTTTCAACTAATTTCGTCCATCCGATACGAACTTTGTACTTTGCTATGTAGTTCTACCAGGAATGTGTTACCATGCAAAAACTGTCTATTTCAACTAATTTCGTCCATCCAATACGAACTTTGTACTTTGCTATGTAGTTCTACCAGGAATGTGTTACCATGCAAAAACTGTCTATTTCAACTAATTTCGTCCATCCGATACGAACTTTGTACTTTGCTATGTAGTTCTACCAGGAATGTGTTACCATGCAAAAACTGTCTATTTCAACTAATTTCGTCCATCCAATACGAACTTTGTACTTTACTATGCAGTTCTACCAGGAATGTGTTACCATGCAAAAACTGTCTATTTCAACTAATTTCGTCCATCCGATACGAACTTTGTACTTTGCTATGTAGTTCTACCAGGAATGTGTTACCATGCAAAAACTGTCTATTTCAACTAATTTCGTCCATCCAAAACGAACTTTGTGCTTTGCTATGTAGTTCTACCAGGAATGTGTTACCATGCAAAAACTGTCTATTTCAACTAATTTCGTCCATCCGATACGAACTTTGTACTTTGCTATGTAGTTCTACCAGGAATGTGTTACCATGCAAAAACTGTCTATTTCAACTAATTTCGTCCATCCAATACGAACTTTGTACTTTGCTATGTAGTTCTACCAGGAATGTGTTACCATGCAAAAACTGTCTATTTCAACTAATTTCGTCCATCCGATACGAACTTTGTACTTTGCTATGTAGTTCTACCAGGAATGTGTTACCATGCAAAAACTGTCTATTTCAACTAATTTCGTCCATCCGATACGAACTTTGTACTTTGCTATGTAGTTCTACCAGGAATGTGTTACCATGCAAAAACTGTCTATTTCAACTAATTTCGTCCATCCGATACGAACTTTGTACTTTGCTATGTAGTTCTACCAGGAATGTGTTACCATGCAAAAACTGTCTATTTCAACTAATTTCGTCCATCCGATACGAACTTTGTACTTTGCTATGTAGTTCTACCAGGAATGTGTTACCATGCAAAAACTGTCTATTTCAACTAATTTCGTCCATCCGATACGAACTTTGTACTTTGCTATGTAGTTCTACCAGGAATGTGTTACCATGCAAAAACTGTCTATTTCAACTAATTTCGTCCATCCGATACGAACTTTGTACTTTGCTATGTAGTTCTACCAGGAATCTGTTACCATGCAAAAACTGTCTATTTCAACTAATTTCGTCCATCCGATATGAACTTTGTACTTTACTATGCAGTTCTACCAGGAATGTGTTACCATGCAAAAACTGTCTATTTCAACTAATTTCGTCCATCCGATACGAACTTTGTACTTTGCTATGTAGTTCTACCAGGAATGTGTTACCATGCAAAAACTGTCTATTTCAACTAATTTCGTCCATCCAATACGAACTTTGTACTTTGCTATGTAGTTCTACCAGGAGTGTGTTACCATGCAAAAACTGTCTATTTCAACTAATTTCGTCCATCCGATACGAACTTTGTACTTTGCTATGTAGTTCTACCAGGAATGTGTTACCATGCAAAAACTGTCTATTTCAACTAATTTCGTCCATCCGATACGAACTTTGTACTTTGCTATGTAGTTCTACCAGGAATCTGTTACCATGCAAAAACTGTCTATTTCAACTAATTTCGTCCATCCGATATGAACTTTGTACTTTACTATGCAGTTCTACCAGGAATGTGTTACCATGCAAAAACTGTCTATTTCAACTAATTTCGTCCATCCGATACGAACTTTGTACTTTGCTATGTAGTTCTACCAGGAATGTGTTACCATGCAAAAACTGTCTATTTCAACTAATTTCGTCCATCCAATACGAACTTTGTACTTTGCTATGTAGTTCTACCAGGAATGTGTTACCATGCAAAAACTGTCTATTTCAACTAATTTCGTCCATCCGATACGAACTTTGTACTTTGCTATGTAGTTCTACCAGGAATGTGTTACCATGCAAAAACTGTCTATTTCAACTAATTTCGTCCATCCGATATGAACTTTGTACTTTACTATGCAGTTCTACCAGGAATGTGTTACCATGCAAAAACTGTCTATTTCAACTAATTTCGTCCATCCAATACGAACTTTGTACTTTGCTATGTAGTTCTACCAGGAATGTGTTACCATGCAAAAACTGTCTATTTCAACTAATTTCGTCCATCCGATACGAACTTTGTACTTTGCTATGTAGTTCTACCAGGAATGTGTTACCATGCAAAAACTGTCTATTTCAACTAATTTCGTCCATCCGATACGAACTTTGTACTTTGCTATGTAGTTCTACCAGGAATGTGTTACCATGCAAAAACTGTCTATTTCAACTAATTTCGTCCATCCGATACGAACTTTGTACTTTGCTATGTAGTTCTACCAGGAATGTGTTACCATGCAAAAACTGTCTATTTCAACTAATTTCGTCCATCCGATACGAACTTTGTACTTTGCTATGTAGTTCTACCAGGAGTGTGTTACCATGCAAAAACTGTCTATTTAAACTAATTTCGTCCATCCGATACGAACTTTGTACTTTGCTATGTAGTTCTACCAGGAATCTGTTACCATGCAAAAACTGTCTATTTCAACTAATTTCGTCCATCCGATATGAACTTTGTACTTTACTATGCAGTTCTACCAGGAATGTGTTACCATGCAAAAACTGTCTATTTCAACTAATTTCGTCCATCCGATACGAACTTTGTACTTTGCTATGTAGTTCTACCAGGAATGTGTTACCATGCAAAAACTGTCTATTTCAACTAATTTCGTCCATCCAATACGAACTTTGTACTTTGCTATGTAGTTCTACCAGGAGTGTGTTACCATGCAAAAACTGTCTATTTCAACTAATTTCGTCCATCCGGTACGAACTTTGTACTTTGCTATGTAGTTCTACCAGGAATGTGTTACCATGCAAAAACTGTCTATTTCAACTAATTTCGTCCATCCGATACGAACTTTGTACTTTGCTATGTAGTTCTACCAGGAATGTGTTACCATGCAAAAACTGTCTATTTCAACTAATTTCGTCCATCCAATACGAACTTTGTACTTTGCTATGTAGTTCTACCAGGAATGTGTTACCATGCAAAAACTGTCTATTTCAACTAATTTCGTCCATCCGATACGAACTTTGTACTTTGCTATGTAGTTCTACCAGGAATGTGTTACCATGCAAAAACTGTCTATTTCAACTAATTTCGTCCATCCGATACGAACTTTGTACTTTGCTATGTAGTTCTACCAGGAGTGTGTTACCATGCAAAAACTGTCTATTTAAACTAATTTCGTCCATCCGATACGAACTTTGTACTTTGCTATGTAGTTCTACCAGGAATCTGTTACCATGCAAAAACTGTCTATTTCAACTAATTTCGTCCATCCGATATGAACTTTGTACTTTACTATGCAGTTCTACCAGGAATGTGTTACCATGCAAAAACTGTCTATTTCAACTAATTTCGTCCATCCGATACGAACTTTGTACTTTGCTATGTAGTTCTACCAGGAATGTGTTACCATGCAAAAACTGTCTATTTCAACTAATTTCGTCCATCCGATACGAACTTTGTACTTTGCTATGTAGTTCTACCAGGAATGTGTTACCATGCAAAAACTGTCTATTTCAACTAATTTCGTCCATCCAAAACGAACTTTGTGCTTTGCTATGTAGTTCTACCAGGAATGTGTTACCATGCAAAAACTGTCTATTTCAACTAATTTCGTCCATCCGATACGAACTTTGTACTTTGCTATGTAGTTCTACCAGGAATGTGTTACCATGCAAAAACTGTCTATTTCAACTAATTTCGTCCATCCAATACGAACTTTGTACTTTGCTATGTAGTTCTACCAGGAATGTGTTACCATGCAAAAACTGTCTATTTCAACTAATTTCGTCCATCCGATACGAACTTTGTACTTTGCTATGTAGTTCTACCAGGAATGTGTTACCATGCAAAAACTGTCTATTTCAACTAATTTCGTCCATCCGATACGAACTTTGTACTTTGCTATGTAGTTCTACCAGGAATGTGTTACCATGCAAAAACTGTCTATTTCAACTAATTTCGTCCATCCGATACGAACTTTGTACTTTGCTATGTAGTTCTACCAGGAATGTGTTACCATGCAAAAACTGTCTATTTCAACTAATTTCGTCCATCCGATACGAACTTTGTACTTTGCTATGTAGTTCTACCAGGAATGTGTTACCATGCAAAAACTGTCTATTTCAACTAATTTCGTCCATCCGATACGAACTTTGTACTTTGCTATGTAGTTCTACCAGGAATGTGTTACCATGCAAAAACTGTCTATTTCAACTAATTTCGTCCATCCGATACGAACTTTGTACTTTGCTATGTAGTTCTACCAGGAATCTGTTACCATGCAAAAACTGTCTATTTCAACTAATTTCGTCCATCCGATATGAACTTTGTACTTTACTATGCAGTTCTACCAGGAATGTGTTACCATGCAAAAACTGTCTATTTCAACTAATTTCGTCCATCCAATACGAACTTTGTACTTTGCTATGTAGTTCTACCAGGAATGTGTTACCATGCAAAAACTGTCTATTTCAACTAATTTCGTCCATCCGATACGAACTTTGTACTTTGCTATGTAGTTCTACCAGGAATCTGTTACCATGCAAAAACTGTCTATTTCAACTAATTTCGTCCATCCGATATGAACTTTGTACTTTACTATGCAGTTCTACCAGGAATGTGTTACCATGCAAAAACTGTCTATTTCAACTAATTTCGTCCATCCGATACGAACTTTGTACTTTGCTATGTAGTTCTACCAGGAATGTGTTACCATGCAAAAACTGTCTATTTCAACTAATTTCGTCCATCCAATACGAACTTTGTACTTTGCTATGTAGTTCTACCAGGAATGTGTTACCATGCAAAAACTGTCTATTTCAACTAATTTCGTCCATCCGATACGAACTTTGTACTTTGCTATGTAGTTCTACCAGGAATGTGTTACCATGCAAAAACTGTCTATTTCAACTAATTTCGTCCATCCGATACGAACTTTGTACTTTGCTATGTAGTTCTACCAGGAATCTGTTACCATGCAAAAACTGTCTATTTCAACTAATTTCGTCCATCCGATATGAACTTTGTACTTTACTATGCAGTTCTACCAGGAATGTGTTACCATGCAAAAACTGTCTATTTCAACTAATTTCGTCCATCCGATACGAACTTTGTACTTTGCTATGTAGTTCTACCAGGAATGTGTTACCATGCAAAAACTGTCTATTTCAACTAATTTCGTCCATCCAATACGAACTTTGTACTTTGCTATGTAGTTCTACCAGGAATGTGTTACCATGCAAAAACTGTCTATTTCAACTAATTTCGTCCATCCGATACGAACTTTGTACTTTGCTATGTAGTTCTACCAGGAATGTGTTACCATGCAAAAACTGTCTATTTCAACTAATTTCGTCCATCCGATACGAACTTTGTACTTTGCTATGTAGTTCTACCAGGAATGTGTTACCATGCAAAAACTGTCTATTTCAACTAATTTCGTCCATCCGATACGAACTTTGTACTTTGCTATGTAGTTCTACCAGGAATGTGTTACCATGCAAAAACTGTCTATTTCAACTAATTTCGTCCATCCGATACGAACTTTGTACTTTGCTATGTAGTTCTACCAGGAGTGTGTTACCATGCAAAAACTGTCTATTTAAACTAATTTCGTCCATCCGATACGAACTTTGTACTTTGCTATGTAGTTCTACCAGGAATCTGTTACCATGCAAAAACTGTCTATTTCAACTAATTTCGTCCATCCGATATGAACTTTGTACTTTACTATGCAGTTCTACCAGGAATGTGTTACCATGCAAAAACTGTCTATTTCAACTAATTTCGTCCATCCGATACGAACTTTGTACTTTGCTATGTAGTTCTACCAGGAATGTGTTACCATGCAAAAACTGTCTATTTCAACTAATTTCGTCCATCCAATACGAACTTTGTACTTTGCTATGTAGTTCTACCAGGAGTGTGTTACCATGCAAAAACTGTCTATTTCAACTAATTTCGTCCATCCGGTACGAACTTTGTACTTTGCTATGTAGTTCTACCAGGAATGTGTTACCATGCAAAAACTGTCTATTTCAACTAATTTCGTCCATCCGATACGAACTTTGTACTTTGCTATGTAGTTCTACCAGGAATGTGTTACCATGCAAAAACTGTCTATTTCAACTAATTTCGTCCATCCGATACGAACTTTGTACTTTGCTATGTAGTTCTACCAGGAATGTGTTACCATGCAAAAACTGTCTATTTCAACTAATTTCGTCCATCCGATACGAACTTTGTACTTTGCTATGTAGTTCTACCAGGAATGTGTTACCATGCAAAAACTGTCTATTTCAACTAATTTCGTCCATCCGATACGAACTTTGTACTTTGCTATGTAGTTCTACCAGGAATGTGTTACCATGCAAAAACTGTCTATTTCAACTAATTTCGTCCATCCAAAACGAACTTTGTGCTTTGCTATGTAGTTCTACCAGGAATGTGTTACCATGCAAAAACTGTCTATTTCAACTAATTTCGTCCATCCGATACGAACTTTGTACTTTGCTATGTAGTTCTACCAGGAATGTGTTACCATGCAAAAACTGTCTATTTCAACTAATTTCGTCCATCCGATACGAACTTTGTACTTTGCTATGTAGTTCTACCAGGAATGTGTTACCATGCAAAAACTGTCTATTTCAACTAATTTCGTCCATCCGATACGAACTTTGTACTTTGCTATGTAGTTCTACCAGGAATGTGTTACCATGCAAAAACTGTCTATTTCAACTAATTTCGTCCATCCAATACGAACTTTGTACTTTGCTATGTAGTTCTACCAGGAATGTGTTACCATGCAAAAACTGTCTATTTCAACTAATTTCGTCCATCCGATACGAACTTTGTACTTTGCTATGTAGTTCTACCAGGAATGTGTTACCATGCAAAAACTGTCTATTTAAACTAATTTCGTCCATCCGATACGAACTTTGTACTTTGCTATGTAGTTCTACCAGGAATCTGTTACCATGCAAAAACTGTCTATTTCAACTAATTTCGTCCATCCAAAACGAACTTTGTACTTTGCTATGTAGTTCTACCAGGAATGTGTTACCATGCAAAAACTGTCTATTTCAACTAATTTCGTCCATCCGATACGAACTTTGTACTTTGCTATGTAGTTCTACCAGGAATGTGTTGCCATGCAAAAACTGTCTATTTCAACTAATTTCGTCCATCCGATACGAACTTTGTACTTTACTATGCAGTTCTACCAGGAATGTGTTACCATGCAAAAACTGTCTATTTCAACTAATTTCGTCCATCCGATACGAACTTTGTACTTTGCTATGTAGTTCTACCAGGAATGTGTTACCATGCAAAAACTGTCTATTTCAACTAATTTCGTCCATCCAATACGAACTTTGTACTTTGCTATGTAGTTCTACCAGGAGTGTGTTACCATGCAAAAACTGTCTATTTCAACTAATTTCGTCCATCCGATACGAACTTTGTACTTTGCTATGTAGTTCTACCAGGAATGTGTTACTATGCAAAAACTGTCTATTTAAACTAATTTCGTCCATCCGATATGAACTTTGTACTTTACTATGCAGTTCTACCAGGAATGTGTTACCATGCAAAAACTGTCTATTTCAACTAATTTCGTCCATCCGATACGAACTTTGTACTTTGCTATGTAGTTCTACCAGGAATGTGTTACCATGCAAAAACTGTCTATTTCAACTAATTTCGTCCATCCGATACGAACTTTGTACTTTGCTATGTAGTTCTACCAGGAATGTGTTGCCATGCAAAAACTGTCTATTTCAACTAATTTCGTCCATCCGATACGAACTTTGTACTTTACTATGCAGTTCTACCAGGAATGTGTTACCATGCAAAAACTGTCTATTTCAACTAATTTCGTCCATCCGATACGAACTTTGTACTTTGCTATGTAGTTCTACCAGGAATGTGTTACCATGCAAAAACTGTCTATTTTAATTTAATTCGTCCATCCAATACGAACTTTGTACTTTGCTATGTAGTTCTACCAGGAATGTGTTACCATGCAAAAACTGTCTATTTCAACTAATTTCGTCCATCCGATACGAACTTTGTACTTTGCTATGTAGTTCTACCAGGAGTGTGTTACCATGCAAAAACTGTCTATTTCAACTAATTTCGTCCATCCGATACGAACTTTGTACTTTGCTATGTAGTTCTACCAGGAGTGAGTTACCATGCAAAAACTGTCTATTTCAACTAATTTCGTCCATCCGATACGAACTTTGTACTTTGCTATGTAGTTCTACCAGGAATGTGTTACCATGCAAAAACTGTCTATTTCAACTAATTTCGTCCATCCGATACGAACTTTGTACTTTGCTATGTAGTTCTACCAGAATGTGTTACCATGCAAAAACTGTCTATTTCAACTAATTTCGTCCATCCAATACGAACTTTGTACTTTACTATGCAGTTCTACCAGGAATGTGTTACCATGCAAAAACTGTCTATTTCAACTAATTTCGTCCCATCCGATACGAACTTTGTACTTTGCTATGTAGTTCTACAGGAATGTGTTACCATGCAAAAACTGTCTATTTCAACTAATTTCGTCCATCCGATACGAACTTTGTACTTTGCTATGTAGTTCTACCAGGAATGTGTTACCATGCAAAAACTGTCTATTTCAACTAATTTCGTCCATCCAAAACGAACTTTGTGCTTTGCTATGTAGTTCTACCAGGAATGTGTTACCATGCAAAAACTGTCTATTTCAACTAATTTCGTCCATCCGATACGAACTTTGTACTTTGCTATGTAGTTCTACCAGGAATGTGTTACCATGCAAAAACTGTCTATTTCAACTAATTTCGTCCATCCAATACGAACTTTGTACTTTGCTATGTAGTTCTACCAGGAATGTGTTACCATGCAAAAACTGTCTATTTCAACTAATTTCGTCCATCCGATACGAACTTTGTACTTTGCTATGTAGTTCTACCAGGAATGTGTTACCATGCAAAAACTGTCTATTTCAACTAATTTCGTCCATCCGATACGAACTTTGTACTTTGCTATGTAGTTCTACCAGGAATGTGTTACCATGCAAAAACTGTCTATTTCAACTAATTTCGTCCATCCGATACGAACTTTGTACTTTGCTATGTAGTTCTACCAGGAATGTGTTACCATGCAAAAACTGTCTATTTCAACTAATTTCGTCCATCCGATACGACTTTGTACTTTGCTATGTAGTTTCTACCAGGAATGTGTTACCATGCAAAAACTGTCTATTTCAACTAATTTCGTCCATCCAAAACGAACTTTGTGCTTTGCTATGTAGTTCTACCAGGAATGTGTTACCATGCAAAAACTGTCTATTTCAACTAATTTCGTCCATCCGATACGAACTTTGTACTTTGCTATGTAGTTCTACCAGGAATGTGTTACCATGCAAAAACTGTCTATTTCAACTAATTTCGTCCATCCAATACGAACTTTGTACTTTGCTATGTAGTTCTACCAGGAATGTGTTTACCATGCAAAAACTGTCTATTTCAACTAATTTCGTCCATCCGATACGAACTTTGTACTTTGCTATGTAGTTCTACCAGGAATGTGTTACCATGCAAAAAACTGTCTATTTCAACTAATTTCGTCCATCCGATACGAACTTTGTACTTTGCTATGTAGTTCTACCAGGAGTGTGTTACCATGCAAAAACTGTCTATTTCAACTAATTTCGTCCATTCCGATACGAACTTTGTACTTTGCTATGTAGTTCTACCAGGAATGTGTTACCATGCAAAAACTGTCTATTTCAACAAATTTCGTCCATCCCAATACGAACTTTGTACTTTGCTATGTAGTTCTACCAGGAGTGTGTTACCATGCAAAAACTGGTCTATTTAAACTAATTTCGTCCATCCGATACGAACTTTGTACTTTGCTATGTAGTTCTACCAGGGAATCTGTTACTATGCAAAAACTGTCTATTTAAACTAATTTCGTCCATCCGATATGAACTTTGTACTTTACTATGCAGTTCTACCAGGAATGTGTTACCATGCAAAAACTGTCTATTTCAACTAATTTCGTCCATCCGATACGAACTTTCTACTTTGCTATGTAGTTCTACCAGGAATGTGTTACCATGCAAAACTGTCTATTTCAACTAATTTCGTCCATCCGAATACGAACTTTGTACTTTGCTATGTAGTTCTACCAGGAATGTGGTAGCCATGCAAAAACTGTCTATTTCAACTAATTTCGTCCATCCGATACGAACTTTGTACTTTACTATGCAGTTCTACCAGGAATGTGTTACCATGCAAAAACTGTCTATTTCAACTAATTTCGTCCATCTGATACGAACTTTGTACTTTGCTATGTAGTTCTACCAGGAATGTGGTTACCATGCAAAAACTGTCTATTTCAACTAATTTCGTCCATCCAATACGAACTTTGTACTTTACTATGCAGTTCTACCAGGAATGTGTTACCATGCAAAAACTGTCTATTTCACTAATTCGTCCATCCGATACGAACTTTGTACTTTGCTATGTAGTTCTACCAGGAATGTGTTACCATGCAAAAACTGTCTATTTCAACTAATTTCGTCCATCCGATACGAACTTTGTACTTTGCTATGTAGTTCTACCAGGAATGTGTTACCATGCAAAAATTGTCTATTTCAACTAATTTCGTCCATCCAATACGAACTTTGCACTTTACTATGCAGTTCTACCAGGAGTGTGTTACCATGCAAAAACTGTCTATTTCAACTAATTTCGTCCATCCGATACGAACTTTGTACTTTGCTATGTAGTTCTACCATGGAGTGAGTTACCATGCAAAAACTGTCTATTTCAACTAATTTTGTCCATCCCGATACGAACTTTGTACATTGCTATGTAGTTCTGCCAGGAATGTGTTACCATGCAAAAACTGTCTATTTCAACTAAATTCGTCCATCCGATACGAACTTTGTACTTTGCTATGTAGTTCTACCAGGAATGTGTTACCATGCAAAAACTGTCTATTTCAACTAATTTCGTCCATCCAATACGAACTTTGTACTTTACTATGCAGTTCTACCAGGAGTGTGTTACCATGCAAAAACTGTCTATTTAATACTAATTTCGTCCATCCGATACGAACTTTGTACTTTGCTATGTAGTTCTACCAGGAATGTGTTACCATGCAAAAACTGTCTATTTCAACAATTTCGTCCATCCGATACGAACTTTGTACTTTGCTATGTAGTTCTACCAGGAATGTGTTACCATGCAAAAACTGTCTATTTCAACTAAATTCGTCCATCCGATACGAACTTTGTACTTTGCTATGTAGTTCTACCAGGAATGTGTTACCATACAAAAACTGTCTATTTCAACTAATTTCGTCCATCCGATACGAACTTTGTACTTTGCTATGTAGTTCTACCAGGAGTGTGTTACCATGCAAAAACTGTCTATTTCAACTAATTTCGTCCATCCGATACGAACTTTGTACTTTGCTATGAAGTTCTACCAGGAGTGTGTTACCATGCAAAAACTGTCTATTTCAACTAATTTCGTCCATCCGATACGAACTTTGTACTTTGCTATGTAGTTCTACCAGGAGTGTGTTACCATGCAAAAACTGTCTATTTCAACTAATTTTGTCCATCCGATACGAACTTTGTACTTTGCTATGTAGTTCTACCAGGAGTGTGTTTACCATGCAAAAACTGTCTATTTCAACTAATTTTGTCCATCCGATACGAACTTTGTACTTTGATATGTAGTTCTACCAGGAATGAGGTTACCATGCGAAAACTGTCTATTTCAACTAATTTCGTCATCCGATACGAACTTTGTACTTTGCTATGTAGTTCTACCAGGAGTGTGTTACCATGCAAAAACTGTCTATTTCAACTAATTTCGTCTATCCGATACGAACTTTGGTACTTTGCTATGTAGTTCTACCAGGAATGTGTTACCATGCAAAAACTGTCTATTTCAACTAATTTTGTCCATCCGATACGAACTTTGTACTTTGCTATGTAGTTCTACCAGGAATGTGTTACCATGCAAAAACTGTCTATTTAAACTAATTTCGTCCATCCGATACGAACTTTGTACTTTGCTATGTAGTTTTACCAGGAGTGAGTTACCATGCAAAAACTGTCTTATTTCAACTAATGTTTTCCATCCGATACGAACTTTGTACTTTGCTATGAAGTTCTACCAGGAATGTGTTACCAA